>NW_024119156.1:0-16065 GCF_003073215.2 Triticum urartu
GTTGTGGGGGGTTGGATGCGTACAAATGAGATTGGGGGGGGGGGGGGTATTTGTCCCCCGGGATGCATTTGGGGATGATCTATTGCGCCCCGGGGAGTGGGGCCTCCTATTTAGCACGGTACGTGCTCGCGAAGGAGCCGAAGCACACCCTTCCCCGTGCGCTCCCTCTTGGGCTGCCCATGAGCGCAGCAGGACAAACCTACTTTCATTTTTTTTGCTTTTCATCTGTCCGCTTCTATTTTTTCTTTAAAACAATTTGGAATTTCAAAAAAAATGACAATTTTGATTTTTTTTCAAGAATTCATACAAAATTCGTGTATTAACAAAATGTTCATGTTCCTGAAAATGTAAGCATATTCAAAAAATGCTCACGGTTTCACAAAAATGTGCAGCAAATAAAAAAACTCATGGTTCTAAAAAATGCTCACATATTCAAACAATATTCTTGAATTTAGACAAATCTTCACAAATTCAAAAAAGTATATAAATTTCTAAAAAAAGTTCACAACAACAACAACAAAGCTTTTTTGTCTCAAACAAGTTAGGTTAGGTTAGAGCCGAAACTCATAAAATCTCTTAACCAACTCGTGGTACTGGAACAATGATAGCAAACTTCCATGCACCCTTGTCCACGTTCAGTTCTTTGGTGATACTCCAATCCTTTCGATCTCTCTTCCAAGACTTCTCCATGTCAAGTTCGGTCTACCCCGACCTCTCTTGACATTATCAGCACAACTTAACCGTTAGCTATGCACTTCAATTTTTGGATGCTCGTAGCCTCGTACAAACTATGACCAAACCATCTTAGATGATGTTGGACAAGATTATCTTCAATCAGTACCACCCCAATTCTACAAAAAATTCACAAAAATAAAAAAATCGTGAATTATCAAAAATGTTCATCGATTTTTTTTGCTGATTCAAATAAAAAATAAAAAATTAGAAAAATGTGCATGCATTTTAAAAAAACACGTGCATGTAGAAAAATGTTCATGAATTTCAAAAATTGTTCCCAAATTTTTAAAAAAGGTTCATAAAATTCCTTAACATGTTCTTTTTTTGCGGGATAATTCCTTAAAATGTTCATGTGTTTTAAAAAATGTTTATGTATTGAAGCATTCACAATTTTAAACAATATTCACTAAATTGTTAAATGTCCAAGATTTTATTAACAATGGTCATGAATTGGAAAAATGTTCAACCATTTTATTGAAATGTTCACGTTTTCAAAAAAAATATACTTAGTAAGCTGAAAACATATTCATGAAATGAAAATAAAAAAGAAAAAACGAAAATAAACTAAACACTAAAAACGAACGTAAAAAAGGGATAAAGTAAAATTCAAAATTAAAGAAAGGAAGAATGGAATAAAAACAAAAAACAAAAGTAGAAACACCAAGAAAAGAAAAACTGAAAGGGAGGTAGTTGGGCCAGCCCAAAGTGCACGCTAACCAGGGGGAGCGCCGACCTACGTGCTGCGGAAGAAGCAAGAGCAGACCCCTTCGCGCAATGCTGGGCCGGCCCATGTGCGGGCCGGGACGCCGCCTTGCTTTTCCCCCCTTTTTTTCAGTAATTCGGGATATCAAAAAGTTCTAAAATTTCAGAAAAAGTTGCTAATTTTAGTAAAACAATGACAATTTCGAAACGTATACATGATTACAGAAAAATGCTCAGGAATTCAAAAACAGTTCATGAATTTGTAAAAGATCTCCACAAACTCAAAAAATGTTCATGATTTTGAAAAAAAACCATGATTCAAAAAATGATAAGCTAATTCAAAAAAGGTTTGTGAATTTGAAAAAATAATCATTATTCAAAAAAGTGCTCGCTAATTTGAAAAATGTTCACAAATTTGAAAACAAATGTTCACTAATTGAAAAAATGTTCATGAATTTGAAAAAAGGTTCACGATTCAAAAAAAAGTTTGCTAATTCGAAAAATATTCACGAATTTGAGAAAAATGTTCACGATTCAAAAAAATGTTCGCTAATTCGAAAAGTGTTCGTCAATTTCAAAAAAATGTTCGCGATTCAAGAAAATGTTCGCTATTTTAAAAAACGTTGACGAATTTGATAATAAATGTTCACAATTCAAAAACATGTTTGCTAATTCAAAAACTGTTCATGAATTTGAAAAAAATATTCGTGATTCATAAAAAATCAGTAATTCAAAAAATGTTCACAAATTTAGGAAAAAATGTCCACGATTTTGAATTTTTTTTCTATAATTTTAAAATTTTCATTATTTAGAAAAAATGTTCATGAATTCAAAAACATGTTCACGACTTAAGAGAATGTTCACAAATTTCTAGAAAATGTTCAAAAATTTAATAAAATGTTAACAATTTCAAAAAAAATGTTCGTGAGTTATAAACAGTGTTAACAGTTACAGAAAAATGTTCATGATTTTGGAGAATGTACTTGAATTAGTAAAAATAAGTCCACGGTTTTGAAAAAATGTTCATCATTCCAAAAAAAGAAATCACAGATTAATAGATTTTCTGAAATTGTAAAAAAGGAGTAAAAATGAAAGCATATAAGTAAAGAACAACCGAAAAGAAAACAGAAAAAGAAACAAGAAACAAGAAAAATAAAAATACGAAAAACTTGGTTCAGGGCCCAAAACCGGTTGGGGGTGGAACCCCGAAATGGGCCGGCCCATGTTAATAGCAGCGAGCGAGGGGGAGGGGGGGTACGCGCTAGGTCGCTCCCCGAAATCACTAATTGAGGAGCGCTCCTCGCAACGATTAGTCAGGGAGCGCTCCCCGCGTGCCAAGTGTCACGCGCGGAGCGGTCAGGAGACTTTTCCGAGGCGCTCCGTACGCGACACTTGTCGCGCGCATGGCGTCTCCCGTGTTTTCCGGTTTTCGGTTTCCCTTTCTGGTTTTTCCTTTTTTCACTTTAGTCCTTATACTTTTAATGTTTTGTAAAACCTTTTGATATGTTTTGAGATCTGTTTCTCTCTGGTGTGGGCGAACCATCGTGGAGCACTGTTCTTTCTTTGCCGTCGTCTCCGCCCGTCGCGGCCGCCGCTCTTGTCGCGTGGTTGCGGCGGCCCGTCTCCCGGCCGCCGCGCTTGTTGCCTGCTCCTTCTTTAGCGTCGACCGCGCTTCCCCGTTCGCGTGATCGCCGTTCCCTACCGGTTGCCTTCGTGGGTTCCCTATTTCCCTTTCTCATTTCTTTTTTTGTTCCCATTATATTTCCGGGATATGGAGATTTATGGGGTAGTTACGGGTGGGGACTACCAACACTATCAGATGTCAAGTTTCAACTGGGTTTTGTGGGATTAGTTCTTGATAATCATTGTGTTCCTTGCAGTTATGGCTTGTCCTTTCTGCCGTATGCCTGATGGCCCGTGTTCTTCTGTTGATTCTTCGGTAGATGGGTTCAGTGTGGTGCTGGATCGGCGTTGTTGGAGGTGTGTTGTAAGAATATCATTTTATAATTGTTCAATTTTCGGCACACACGCTTATTTCTTTTGGTGCTGCTCATGCTGTTTAGGTTTTGATTATGATCCTTGTTTTGATTTGTTGTGCAGTATGTTCCGTGCAGTGTTAGAGCTCATCTTGCTCGTTACATCGAGGAGTGTAGGGCTTTAGCCATAAGGAGGGGTTACGAAGATACTGATCTTGCTTTTCAGTGCAATGAGGGTTATTTGTATGGTGTTTTGTTTAGTCATGGTCGGTTGAGGAGAAAATTCCATGGTCCTTCCTGGGAACGATTGGTCAGTGATTATGGTGTTCGTCCTTGTGATATGATGACCATTAGGCTTGAACATTATGGAACATGGATTGGTATTGATTTTTATCGTGTTGGTCGTGGAGATGTGTTGTCTCCTTTACCTTCTGTTGGTAAGGTTTATTTTAAAGAAGCTTTTATCTTGTTTTATTGCACATGATGATTTTTCTGTTCCCTTGAGCCTGTGTAATTATATTTTGTAGCTCTTGATGGTTTGAGCGACTCCGAGATGGAACTTGTTGGGAGTTGTTATTACACCCGTGGTGTTTTTCTTAATTATCAGCAGATGTATTTCATGAGGTGTCAACTCTTTGATGATGTCTACATACCCTGTTGTCCTTTTGTTCACAGGATTGATTCCATGAATGTTAATGGTCATCATATGGTCAGATTTTTTTCCACTATTTTTTCTTTGTTTCTGTTTATTTATTTATTTTTATTATCTCTTCTATTTATAGTTTTGAATTTTTGTTCTATTTCTGATAGCTTGATGTTTTTTCTCAGGTTATTCCTGGTATTGTTGTGAGGAGTTTGAAGGAGTTTGTGACTTTTCCTAGGACTGGCGTTTTAACCCTTGAAGTTACTTTGGAATCTGGTGACGATGATATATATGTGAGCACTCCTTGCTCCTACTTCATTGGCTTGGGTAGTAGAATGATGTTCAAACAGGAAGGTTTCAGTGATTTTCTCCAGGCATCGTCTATTGAAGTAAACAACTTGGTGCTGATAACTTTCAAAGAGCGTGATGGGAGGCTTGTTGTTATCTTCAATCTTCTGCCGCAGTGATGTTAGTTATAGCCTTTGAACATAAATGGATTTTGTTTAAAAATCTATGCTACAGTTTAATGTTATCTAGATATATGAAACGATATGAACCTAAGTGTTCATTGCTGTTGTATGTTTGTAGAAGAGGTATGGCTGTGCATCTCTTTTAAATATGTTTTTTTGGACGGATGTTATTTAATTGGGGTCATAGTTATCAATACAGTAGAGGCACGTGTGTTGTTTACTCTGAGGCACGGCTGTGCATCTCTTTTATGTGAGGCATGTGGATTAAGCAAATGAAGGCACAGAATTGAAGTCAGTGTAGGCACGGTCGTGAGGAGGCACGGGTATACTTAGAGGTACGTGTGTGCAGCGCCAAAGTTGTACGGGCGAGATACTATGGGTTTCATGCAAGAGGCACGTGTGTGTAGTACATAGAGTTACTGTTGGTTTTATGTGAGGCACGTGTATTGAGCAAAACGGAGGCATGGAATTATAGTCAGTACAAGCACGGTTGTGGAGGTACGGGTATACTGAGAGACGCGTCTGTGCAGCACCAAAGTTGCATTGGCGATCACACATGCGGAGCACGTAGAGTTACTGTGGGTTTCATGTGAGGCACGTTGATCAAGCAAACAGAGGCACGAAAGTGCAGTCAGTACAAGCACGGTTATGTGGAGGCACGGTTTTGAACCCTCTTGCTGCTGTCAAGATTCTAGAGGCACGGATGTACGATACTAGAGGCATCGGTCCGAATATCTGGTTAGAGGGGCTCGGTTAATGATGCACAGGTGTGTAGTATCTAGGGTCACGGGTGCGTGGCACCACAGGCATGGATTGAGTAGACACTTAGTGAGTCACGCTTGTGCATAGGTCAGTTGCACACAGTAGTGTAGTTTTGTGGCATCGTGCAGAACTGGTGTACGGAGAGGAACCTGTGTGCAATAGCAAGGATGTTTTGAATGGACAGAGCGGTGTTTGATGTGAAATGAAGGCAAGGATTTTTTTTCAATGTGGTTAAAGTAACAAAGTTCTCGTCGCTTGTGACTGTGTACCAAATGATCTTCTGCAATATTTATGAATTGTTCACGCCAATGTTTAATAAGCATTGTACTGAAAGTTTACAACGATATCATCACATATTCTTGTAAATGTACGATGCATCTTGTAAAGGTTGAGTATGAAAATTATAATACAATATCATGCAAGATATCTCTCGTTCTATAATCATGCATACAATATATGCTTGCTCAGTACTGGGACATAACTTACTAATTGCATTTAGACATGCAAAACGTAGTATGCATTTGTACATGAGCACACCACTGTGTTCAAAATTCAAATGTAAAATAGTAATACAATACACACAACATCTTTGAACAACAACAAACATATTTACAACATAGGTTCATACAATCTAAATTATGATAATAGTAGTTCCTACTAGTTTAATGTAGACATCCATTTTCTCGCAATTTACCAACCACTGTTTCCCTTCCGGCACTTCCAGCTGCTGGAAGATCCCTCGTCATTGCTCTTACGTGGGCGGAGTCTTTCTTTCATTGGTTGTTGGTGCAGGTGATGTAGCCCGTTCTTGATGATTAGGATTCTATGGTACAACCCGTAGCTAACATACCCGTCCTTTGCCGCGTACTCAAGGTGTATCGGGGAAAGTGGCTTCCACTCCCAGAACTGGTGCTTCTCCTTTGGGAATAATTTCTTCATGTTCTTGTATGAGGGGTCGATGATGGCCGCTGCAAGGTCAGCCGTGGAGTCCCTTTCTCCACCACCCTTGATGCAGAATAGCCTCTGGATGTCGACGTGGTGCTCATCTGGAATTTTGATCCATGCACGGGCAAGCATGGTCTTGTCGTTCCTGGTGTCGACGCTAGTGAAAGTTACCGCTTTCCGTTGTAGGAAGTCAACTAACGCCTGGGAGCGCTCGGATCTGCAGTAGTGGTATACAAGGACATGATCGCGCATGGCAAGTTGGACGACGGCGATCCCTTGTCGTATGTAACTGCTCTTACGTGTGTACTCGAGGTCGAGGCCGACGAACTTGTTCTTCTCCTCCTTTAGCCATTCTTCGCACTTTTTGATGATCCGCTCCACGGTCCTTGGGTCGTTGGTGTACACCACCTCGAGCACGGTTGTACCGTGGGTAGTGATGTGTTCGGTGAGTGTTGTTAGTTTCCCGTCATCCATGGCTGGAGGTGTGCGACGGTGAACTACGACCGGCGAGAAACTTTCGAGGAAGAGGATGAAATGGAGTCGGAAAAGTGAAAGGGTTATTTTGTCGTGCAAAAAAGGAAACCGCCAAAGAGCAGTTGCTAGTCACGCGTCGGTTCCAGGCGTAGAATTTCGGAAACAGGGGTTTGTTTTATCTTTTTTTTAAGATTTTCACTTGTCTTGTTCATTGAATTTTTTTATTCGTTGCGTGCTGCCTGCGTGATCCATCTTTGGCTGTGAAAGTAGTCGTGTAAACGGTAGAACACTCAGCAGATGCATGGTCGTGCCTTTGTTGTGGAAACATTTTTTTCAGTTAATAATCTTCCTTGGTTAGGGAGGCACGGTTTTTATGTTATTCGGTGCACAAGTGTGTGTTTAGGAAGAGTTGGAGTAAATATAGTTTGGACTTGAAAACAGAGTCCTGTTTGGTTTTTGATTGAGATATGTTTCACTAGATGGTTTGAATAAGTTTGATAACATGGCATTGCTAGAGGTTTTGAATCACAAACTGATTCTTGTTTCGTTTGATTTTTGAAAATGAATCTTCTTGTTTTTTGGTTTTTTGAATTGTGAACTTTTCAAAGGATAAGAACTACATTTTTTCGAATGAATCATTTCGATAGTTCAAACAACATTTATTTCAAAGGATCATTCCGATGGTTGAAACAGCAAGTTGAGTGCCCGTAAGAGCTACATAAGTTGCAAAAGATCATTCCAATAGTTCAAGCAAGCACATGGTCCATAATAATTAAATTGCTCTACCATCCTAACTAGCAAACTTATAATAATCAGTGTTTTGCTCCTGGAGGCATCATCATGAAACGAGCGTTGAACATTCTAGGAGATACACTGTTTGCTTCCATTTTAGGTGTTGGTTCCAACGGAATCTACATAATGCGCTGAATGATGATGGACACAGAACGGTCATGGCGCTCTTTGAAAGTGATTAGAACAACATTCTTTTCAACGAAGGATGCAGCTGATATGAAGTCTCTGAAAGAAGACTTTTCTATTACCATCCTGCCGTCGTTTTTGGAGATGTAGTACGATGAAGGAGTGATGACATGTGTAGGTTCATCAGGAGCTTCAAGGGTTACCCTGCCATTGGTTGGCATGTCCACCCATCTCTTCAGTGTTGAGACAACGCTCCTCGGAATTTTCTAGAAGAAAATCGAAATTAAATAGAAATTAAAACCGTTGATTTGTCACTTGGACAATAAATAAAAGAATGTCTGAATATGGTGAGTGCACAAACATTAAGAAATTCCATATTGGAAGTAATATAATTCCTGGCATGTTCAGGTTTGTGTGTAAACAGATAAAACAACATATTAAGAGGACAACGGAAGTTTTGTTGTTTTAGGTTTGAATAAATAGGTTCTTTATAATTTTACATATAAGCAATATTACGTCAGTATTGTTTATATTACATATGAGCAAAATACGTTTGGTATTTCAACAAGGACAGTTGTAACCAACCATGACGTAGTCTTTGGTGTTAGTGTGAGTCAAGACATGGACAAATGGTCGGCAACGGATGAAAGTATCTCCGAAAAGGCGTTGTAGAAAGAATCGTGTCTGGTCGTAGGTAAGCTCAATATCCTTAGAGTAGACACAACAGTGAACATGGTCGAAATCGTCAGAAGAAAGATCGTCGAGAGCTAGAAAAAGAAAAGGCTTTTAAAGTTAGATAAAGTTATATCCAACACGGGGTTAATATTATTCAGTTCGATTCATGCATATGAAATTACAGCGAAAGAAGATAAGTTTGTAATATAAAAATATAACGAAATAAGATAAGTTTGTAATGTTTGTAATATTAAATACCTACCAACGTGGGGTAATGGAAGCAGCCTTTTGTTATCCCGATATGTTTGTATTTCGAGATTGAGAGCCTCGTCTGGTAGTTCAAATTCTATGCGGTCTCCAGCACGAAGTTCATAATCAGCCGCAAAGCTGTTCCACTCACCACCACAGAACTTTGTGTAGTTCGCCCTATGCTTAAACAAAGCATTGTAAGACCTTCCTTCATGTGTAAGAAGGGCTGGCTCTACCTGCTGTTTACGCAATTTTCTGGCTTCTTTCTTCCTCTCTTCAATGTATTCAGCGAGAAAAGCTCTGACATTACAAGGTACATACTGGAAAAATAGTGCAAATAACAACCTGTAAGTATAAATTTGAACTTGCGTGCTATTAATGTTAAAAGTTTTCTTAAATTGGATATGAATTTTTGATAAGAATTACTGAGAACAACATAATTGTATTATAAATTAATGGACACAGATTTTTGGCATATGTTGACTAATTTTAATTAGAACTGAAGATGCATTATAGTAATCAAGGCATAGGCAGGCAAAACTAATGGACTATATTAATCAGGGCATAGGCAGGCAAACTAATGGAAAATGAAAACACAAGGCAGGTGCAAAGAAGTGGCAGCAGGGGAACCTAGTGTTGGTGCAAGGGGGTATGAGTGACAGTGACGATTTTTTACTGTGTTGTAAGCAACTAATTTGTTAGTGATGCTTACTAACCATGCGGCTCCAGCAATTTTCATCAAGAATAACCTCAAACTCCTGGAGAACTTCAGGGTGAGGTTTGCAAGGGCCGCCTGGTTGGCGGCAGGTAGGACAAATCATACCTAAATAATTCAGAAAACTATGTTAAGAAAATAAGAATATAATAACAATTTAAAAACAAGCTTCAATGTGGAAGGTAGACAACGACTAGCTTCAAATATGTTAGCCATATTGAAGGCAGGCAACAACTACAAATTTACTAGAAATCTTCTCATCTACTCCTTCGAGAAAAGCAGTATGACAGAGTTTATAACACTTGTTTAGATTTTCAAATGGTTTTTATATTCCTTTAGAGAATGAAGTCGTTGTACCGGATCTGATGCTTCAATAACTATCAAATGAAAAACCTAAACGTAAAACATAAATACAGATTGGAGCATGCTGCTTACGCATATGCTTTTTACCTGGGACGGAAGAAGAACGAGGGTTGACGAACGGAGATTTGGGTAGGGAAGCTTAGGGCAAGCGCACACGGCTAGCAAAATCTACGAGAGAAGCACGGGTTGGAAGTTAATCAAGAGACCCAATACAAACTCTACAATAACTTGTTTGAAATGAGACTGTGTGCGGGGAAGAAGCACGAACCCTAGAAGTAGGCGGACGGATAAGGTAGATGGGTTGTGATGGGAAGCTTAGGGCAAGCACCCACGGCCAACAATCTACGAGAGAAGTATGGCTTAGAAATTAATCGACTGTGTGTGGGTTAGAAGCACGAACCCTAGAAGCAGGAGACGGAGAAGAAGCACGAACCGTAGAAGCAGGTGACGGAGAAGGCAAATGAGTTGTGTTGTGGCTGAGGGAGTCAGAGCTTATTGAAATATAAAGGAGACGGGAGAGAGCAAGAGTAGTAATGAGTGCTTCTTGTTTTATTTTTTATTCCGTGAAATGGAATGAATGCTGGTTGTAGATGGTGTGCATGCATTCCGAGGTGTTATGGGGACACGAGATGTTTGACTCATCCAACTGCCTCCCATTATAGTTGTCCAGCTGTGCTGCCTACGAGCGGAGTCTTTTACGTGCCTATCCTGCCTCACATACTTTTTGTGAGGCACGGTTATACATGCTGAAAAGCATACTCGTGCTTCTGTGTTTTAATTTTTTTAATCACATGTTTAATCAAACATGGTTTGGTGTGTCTTTAGGCGAGGAACGGTGATGATGTTATTAGATGCACGGTCGTTGTAGCAGGAGAGGCATGGTCCATATGTCGGGGGAGGCAAATTGAGGGGAGGCATGATGGTTCCTAATGAGAGGCACTTTTGTATCTGGAATGGAGTCACGGTTCGTGACTCTGTTATTGCAATTTTTTTCAAGCAGTCATTGACCCAGGGAGCCACTGTTTTTATGTACGTTGGGTTCAGGCGGGAATATCTATGATAGCCCACAATTATTTGTATGTGAGAAGCATGGACGTGCTTTTGTTTTGGCAATGTTTTCGGTGGTATGCAGACATAGAGATACAGGTCCGTTGATATCACTGAGGTTTGTCTTTAAAGCAAAGTGGAGGCACGTGTGTGGCTTTTGTGCTGGCCGAACCATGCTTCTTTTTTTGTTCAGTCCCCGTGTAGTATTTGTACGACAGGGTCATCTTGTTTGCTTCCTCTCATTGTTCTCTCGGTCAAAAGATGTGCTGGTGACCGATGGGATGGCTATTTATTGTTAGTATTCATTGTGCCAAATACCGTGCTAGAGTTAATCTAGGGGCTCCTCGATTACAGTGTGGCAGTCGTGACTTTTGAAGTGCATGGTTTCATAAGCTGCAGAAGCACAACCATCCATTCACATCGTTCCCGATGCAATTTAATGGGCGCATGGTAACCGAGTCGTCTTTCCCCAAGGTTAAGTAGTCGTCTATTCCGGGAGGTTATCGCGTCTTATTCTCTGCAGTGAAGTGCAGTTAGCTCCCGTCATCCTCGCCTCGTACGAGAAGCACAGTCAAACTCCATTGTTGTCTCAGCCTCGGTTCCATGGACGACTTCAGGAACACTACTGAGCATCTCTTTATAGATGCTGATGGTAATACCAAGCTTGACATGTTGTACACTAACAAGCCCTACAAGGTGGAGGAGATTCTTAATCTCTATGAGGAATGGCTGCGTGAGGACAGGTACAAGTTTGTTGGTCTTGATCTAGAGTACAAACAATAGGATTATTTTGATCGTAGTAGAAAAGTCGCCGTTATGCAACTGGCCATGCGCAAGCATGTTCTTGTATATCACTTTTGCAAGGCCAGGACAGAGTGCGCTGCTCTGAAGGATTTCCTTCAGAACAAAGGTATAATTTTCGCTAGTGTCGATGTCAGGAATGATAGGGATATTCTCGCAAACAGTTACCGCAAAATCCCAAGAGAGTGTCACATCGACCTTCAAGAGGAGCTCATGATCAAAGGAGGCAATCTAAGGGATTCCATGGCAGATTTGGCAGGAGCCATCATAAACAAATCTTACTTGAGTATGAAGTCGTCTTTTCCACCAGGTCTACATGACTACTGGGAATGGAAGCCGGTTTCCCTTGAACACCTAAAATATGCGGCAATCGTAAGTGAAAATTTCGTTTTTTATGATTTTCTGTCTTTATATTTTTGTTTTATTGCAACAATAGTACTTTTCCCCCTTTACGTATATCTTTATTGTCATCCGCTTTTTGTATTAGGATGGGTATGTCAGCTACGAGCTCTACCGCCGAGTTCTATCTATGAAGGACATGATGCATCCTCGTTGTCTTCCCGACCCCAGACGCCGTTGATGCTTCTGAGCAGAAATCCAACTGAGTAGAATGGTCCCGGTGGTCTGAGCAGAATGGACTCCTGGAAGACTTTCATTTCTTTTTTTGTATAATCAGTGAGTACTTTTAGACAGTTCAAACCTATGGAGTATCGTGTCATGTTATGTGAATATAATTTCTTATGTTTTTTCGTGCTACAAGTTCATTGTTGACGTTTGCGCGAGTTCATGTATATTTAGAGAACCTGTTAAAGTGGCACATATGTATTGTTTGGGAGAAGCATGCTTTGTGTTTGGCTTATATTCAGTGCCGTTTGTTTGTGTTTGTATTGTTGTCTTTTACACGTTCTCACAAGAGAGGCACGTCTGCTAATGTATGAGGCAACATTTTAGTTTCGTGTCTTTGTTTGCTTTAAGACCGTGCCTTGAGAATCCGGACATCCGTGTCTGTTCAGGCTTCACTTCCGTGGCTTCTTTCCGTCTATGTATGTACATCCATGACACACGCCATGTCTGTAACGTGCTGGTTTCACACGGCAGTTCCTCTTGACACTACACAACCGTGTCTTTGCCAGCACTCTTTTGTGCATCCAGGTGGTTTGTACCCGTGCCTCGACAACTATGAGAAGCCGCAATTCCGTGCCTGCATACGCTGTTATTCTGTGTCTCCTATATGTGCATTTGCGTGTCTCAGGCGTCATGCTGGCTGTGACTCTACGTGCCTCTGGTACCAGACCCCCGTCCGTGAGTGGACGCGTATGTATTGTTTGGGAGAAGCGTGTTTTTTGTTTGGCTTATATTCACCGCCGTTTGTTTGTGTTTGTATTGTTGTGTTTTACACATTTGCACAAGAGAGGCCGTCTGGTAACGTACGAGGCAACATTTTCAGTTTCTTGTCTCTATGTGGTGGTGTCACACGGCAGTTTCTCTTCAAACTACACAATCGTGCCTCTGCCACCACTCTTTTGTGCGTCCAGGTGGTTTGTACCCGTGCCTCGAGAACGCCAATTCCAAAGCTGTACCTGTGCGCCAAAATCTGCAATTCCGTGCCTGTATACGCTTCAGTTCCATGCGTCCTATACTTGCATTCGCTTGTCTCAGGAGACACGCTGGCTGTGACTCTACGTGCCTGTTGTGCCAGACGCTCGTACGTGAGGGGATGCGGTGGCTGTGACTCGTCGTGCCTGTGCTTCTACACGCCCGTGCCTCTGGACACTGTAAAGCTGTGGCTCTTTCACTTCTCCCATTGATTCGCTGTTTGTATTTGATGTATCTTCACGTGATACACGTCACGAGTCTATGTGTCTGTGGTGTCACATGGTTGTCTCTCTTGAGAGTTTGGTACCTGCCTATCGAATAGAGTGTTCTTACCGATGCCTTTGCCACCTCTTTTTTTGCATCCAGAGGATTTGTATGCAGAGGATTTGTATCTGTGCCTCGAGAATGCCAATTCGAAAACCGTGCTTGTGCGTTGGAGAAGCTTCAATTCCATGTCTGTACGTAGAGGGTGTGTAGCCGTGGCTCGAGAACGTTAATTGCAAGGCCGTATTCGTGCCTTGCCAAGCCGAAGGACGTGCCTGTAGAGGCTACGTTTCCGTGCCTTCGTTGCCTGCATTCACGTGTTTCCGGTGAGTTGCTGCCTGTATCTCTACGTGCCTATGGAATAGACACATATGTGCATCGTGTGCCTGCATACCCATGCCTGATAGACACGTATGTGCGTCTTGTGCCTGCATACCCGGGCCTCAAGTGAAACCAGCCTTGACTATCGAGGGACAGATGTTGTGAATCTAGGTACATGAGGCACAGATGAGTTTTGGCCTTCGGATCTAAGGTGTACGGCTGGCTGTTTGTTTGCTTCATTGGATTCTTCCGTCGGTGGTCTTTGTTCAAAGGAGGAATTGATGACCGATGTGCCGGCTGTTCGATGTGACTATTCAGTGTGTCAGTTACCGTAAAATAAAGTTAGAGGCTCCTCGATTTCTCCACGGCATCAAATATTTGTGCACAACCGTGACTTTACGAAGTGCATGGTTTTATGAGCTTCGGAAGCACAACCGTCTATTCACTGTTCCTAGTTCACACGTTAATGCATATTGTAACTCAAACGTCCCTCGCCAAGGTTAAATACTGGCCGTGTTCGTGAGGTCTTCACGTCGTATTGTAGCCACAGAACATCAGTCAGTTCCCACCCTCCTCGCCACTCCCCAACCTTGCCGCAGGGTCTCAGGAATCTCCATTGGCTCCTTGCTGCTCGCTGCCATGGACGACTTTTTGAACACCACCGAGTACCATCCTATAGTTGCCGATGGTAACACGAAGCTCGACGTGTGGTACACCAACGAGCCTGGCAAGGTGGAGGAGATCATTGTCTTGTACAAGGACTGGTTGCGCGAGGAGAAGCACAAGTTTGTTGGTCTCGGCATGGAGTTCACGCGAAAGGATTGTTACGGGCGTAGAAAAGTCGCCCTCATGCAACTGGCTATGCGGAATCATGTTTTGCTCTATCACTTCTGCAGGGCCAGGACGGAGTGCCCTGCTCTGAAGGATTTCCTTGAGAATAGAGGTATAACTTTCTCTAGTGTGGGCGTCAGGAATATTAGAGATGCTCCTTTTCTAGATTTCATCAGAATTCCAGAAGGGTACCACATCGACATCCAAGAGAAGTTTATGATGAAAGGCGGCTGTCGGTGTCAAACCGGCGGATCTCGGGTAGGGGGCCCCGAACTGTGCGTCTAAGGCGGATGGTAACAGGAGGCAGGGGACACGATGTTTTACCCAGATTCGGGCCCTCTTGATGGAGGTAAAACCCTACATCCTGCTTGATTTATTCTTGATGATATGGGTATTACAAGAGTTGATCTACCACGAGATCAGAGAGGCTAAACCCTAGAAGCTAGCCTATGGTATGATTGTATGTTGTCCTACGGGCTAAAACCCTCCGGTTTATATAGACACCAGAGGGGGCTAGGGTTACACAAGGTCGGTTACAAAGGAGGAGATATACACATCCGTATTGCCTAGCTTGCCTTCCACGCCAAGTAGAGTCCCACCCGGACACGAGACGAAGTCTTCAATCTTGTATCTTCATAGTCCAACAGTCCGGCCAAAGGATATAATCCGGCTGTCCGGATACCCCCTAATCTAGGACTCCCTCAGTAGCCCCCGAACCAGGCTTCAATGACGATGAGTCCGGCGCGCAGTATTGTCTTCGACATTGCAAGGCGGGTTCTTCTCCATCTTTCAAACGTTTGTAAAGCAGTTTCCGGTCCCATAAATGTTTGGACCTCTTGGCTTCTGTGCCCAACAAGGGATTTCTCCCACGCGTCGAATGAATACGAGGCACCGGGGCGTTTTTACATTCGCCCCCCTAGCCAGATAAATAAATTGTCTATTAAAGGGATGGGGATCCTTAGATCCGATCCATACCATCCTCCCCCAGCGGGAGTCCATCAAAGCGCGTTCCGGAAAGATCCATTCCAGCATGGCCGACCTCTGCAGCTCCTCCTCCCGCCCCCGAAGCCCTAAGCCCGGTGATTGGGAGAGGTGTTCAGTCCCACATAGTCGTTTAGTCGAACTGCAGACTAAGGGATTTCTTCCTCCGGCGTACATGGTGCCCGTTCGAGCCGGGCTTTCCACCTATAATGGCGGGGAGCAAGCGGAGAGCTTTCCCGGTCCCTCTATGGGGGAACGAGTCTGCCTTGTTTCCTATCTATTAAGGGGACTCGGATTTCCAATTCACCCGTTCCTCCGCAGGCTCCTGGAGTTCTACGGCCTCCAATTACACAATTTCACCCCTGCCTCCATCCTACATATCGCCGGCTATGTGGCTCTCTGCGAGTTGTTACTGGGCTGCGAGGCTCACTTCGAGCTGTGGAAAAGGCTATTTTGCCTCGTCCCTCGCACACAGAGGGCGTCACTTTATCAAGTGGGCGGAGCCGAAATATGGCGCATCGCTGATACCGGATACCTGTCCGGCACTCCGAAGAAGTCATCCGAAGACTGGCCTTCAGAATGGTTTTATATGGAGGA
>NW_024119157.1:0-9731 GCF_003073215.2 Triticum urartu
TGACCCAGGGGTTGGCAGCCGGCGGGGCCCACCAGTCGGCGGGCCCCAGCAGTCGGCGCGAAAGCCGGCGAGCACAGTCACAGACGGCTGGGCCCCGCGCCCAGCCGGATTACCATTGTACCCCCGGGGGGTAGGCCTATATAAACCCCCCGGAGCACCCATGCAAAGGGTTGGACCCCCAGCTAGTTCTAGACACCATACAAGGAGAAGAAGCAGGCTAGCCGTGCCCTTTCTTCCTCCTCCCCCCCAAAGCAGCTCAAGGAGCGTTGTGTAGCTACTTGATTCATCGAGTGATCATGCGGAGGCCCCGCAGAGCAGCAGTAGGGGTGTTATCTCCTTGGAGAGCCCCGAAGCTGGGTAAGACCCGCCGGCGTGCATGTCTTCGCCCCATCCCGCTTCCAGGCACCGGCGACGTCTTACTGGTTCCCACAAAGATAAGCCACCCGTTGGCATATGTCGCACCTACCACCCGACATTTGGCGCCCACCGTGGGGCCAGGCGCACCGTCGTCCGGAGACCTGTTCTGGACGGGAACCCTCTTCCTCCCCAGCGAGCGTAGCCAGCCCGGCACGCCCGATGGCGCTTGCCGCGACGCGCTGCAAGGCGTCACCAGCATTTGCGCGGCAAGCGGCCTCGCCGATCTCCCTGACGAGCTTGCCTCCGATGCGGGCACTGACCGCCTCGCCAACCTTCTCGGCCAGCTCCACGTCTCCAGCGAGCGCGCTGCGGACTTGGAGTTGGTTGGTTCCACCGACCCGATGCCTATCGACTCCGACACGGCCTGCTATGACGCCTTCCCCACCAACATCGCGATCTACAATGACCCGCTTCCTCGAGCCGACGGCCTCGATGCTGTCGCCGCCGAAGTGATGGTTGTCGGCCACGGCGGCCCGGCCGACGAGAGCGCCCGCGATGCCTCGCGCGCGGCGGCCCACGACTTGTCCGCTCCTCTCCCGGCCGACGCCAACGACGAAGCCCTGGAAGCACGCCGCCTCGCCCTCCTCGCAGAGGGCCGGAGGCTGGCCTCCGTAAGACGCCTCACTGAGGCCTACCGGCGCGAGGCTGACCGCGCCGCCTTCGGCACGCCGGCCCTGGGTGGGCCAAGCCGGGCCGGCCTTGTCAAGCAACGCGGCGCCGTCATTGCCGACACACTGGGAGTTGACCGCCCGGTCTATGCCACTCCGTTCGAGAACTTGCGTGCCGCCCAGGCGGCCGTAGACGAGCTGGACGGCCTGGAGGCCGAAGACCTTCCCCACATGACCCGGCGCATCTAGCAGTTGATTGACGCCGCCACGCAGCGGCACGAAGCCGACGCTCGCGCGGAAAGCCTTCCCCCGCACCGAGAGCACGGCGCGACGTCCCGGACGCCGACTACGAGCGATACCCGCGCGCAACGCGAGAAGGAGCCGGCTACCAGCCGCAGCCGGACCCGGATCTCCATCGAGCGGGACGCGGACGGTCATCCCCGAGCCATGGAGTGGCGGGGAGACCCGCCTCCGCCTCTGCCCCGTGGAGAGAGATATCCCGCCTCACCGCCAATGGCGCACCCGACTCTCAGCGGCCGGCTGGGCCGCCGCGAAGGAATCGGCGAGAACGACGCCCGTCATCGGCTCGACCGCCTGGCGCGATCCCTGGCATTGGAAGAAGAAGACGATGTCGGCCCGCCTTGCTTTGGCCCCCGCATCCGCGACGAGCCCTTTCCCAAAGGGTTCTCGCTCCCAAGAGACACGCCCAAGTACAACGGCTCCGTGAAACCGGAAGATTGGTTGATCGACTACTCCACCGCAGTCAGCATCGCCAATGGCAATCGGCGCGTCGCCGTGAAGTACGTGCACCTCATGCTGCAGGGCACGGCGCGGACCTGGCTCAACAGCCTCAAGCCGCGTAGCATCAACAGCTGGCTAGACTTCACAGAAGCCTTCATCCGCAACTTCACCAGCACCTACAAGCGGGCTCCCAAGCCCAGACAGCTTTCCTTGTGCGTGCAAGGCCCCGCCGAGTCCACTCGCGATTACCTCACGCGTTGGGCCAAGCTCCGCAACTCCTGCGAAGGGGTGCACGAGGTACAAGCCATAGAGTACTTCACAGCCGGATGCCGAGAAGGCACCCTCCTCAAGCACAAGCTCCTCTGCGACGAGCCGGCTACTCTCGACGAGCTTCTGGACATAGCGGACAAGTACGCTACTGCCGACTCCTCGATGAAGACCGAGCTTCGGGTAGACGCGTCCGGAAAGGTGCTCAACCCGGCACCCAAGACGCCGGCTGGAGAACCCGGCCGACACCCCCACTCGAACGACAGCAAGCGCAAGGGCCCCGCGCCGCCTCCCGCTAGCCGGCAGGTGGCCACGGTCGATGATGCGCCGCCTGAAGAACGACCGGCGCCCAAGAAGCCCAAGGGCGGCAGGCCAGCTTGGTAGCCCGCCTTCTCCTACGAGCAAACCCTCGACGCCCCTTACAAGTTCCACAGCGGCGCGAAGCCGTCCAACCACACGACCCGGAAGTGCAACTGGCTCACCCGAATCTCTAAGGGTGAAGGCCTCTTGCCACCTCCGCCAGCCGGCCCGCCGCCTCCGCCTCCGGCCGCTCGGCCCGCAGTCGGAGCCGTGCATGACGAGTTTCCTGATGAGCAAGAAACCTACGTCGTCTTCACCAGCCAACCCGAAGACCGGCGCAGCAAACGCCGAGAGCACCAGGAAGTCAGCGTGGTCGCTGCCAGCCCCGCTGAACACATGCATTGGTCAGAAAAGCCCATCAGCTGGAGCCGGGCCGACCATCCAGAGGTGATGCCGTCTCCTGGCTCTTATGCTTTGGTCCTGGAAGCCACCCTGGCAACGGATAGACGCGCCGCCCGCTTCTCCTGTGTGTTGATAGACGGCGGGAGCAGCATCAACATCCTGTATCGTGACACCCTCGAGAAACTGAACGTCAGGACGAAGCAGCTCACGCCCACTCGGACAGTGTTCCACGGCATCGTGCCCGGCCTGTCCTGCGCCCCCATTGGCAAAATGAAGATTGACGTACTTTTTGGGGACAAGGAGCATTTCCGCCGGGAAGCAATCTGGTTCGAAGTGGTGGACCTGGAGAGCCCCTACCATGCACTGTTGGGCCGACCTGCCTAGGCCAAATTCATGGCCGTTCCCCACTATGCATACCTCAAGATGAAGATACCAAGCACCAAAGGTGTCATCACCGTAGCCGGCGACTACAAGAAGTCCTCCGAGTGCGCCGTGGCTAGCAGCCGGCTGGCCGAGTCCCTTGTGATCGCCGAAGAGAAGAAGATGCTGGACGGAGTCGTGGCCATGGCCGGCGAGCAGTCGGCCGTGTCCCCCGACCCCAAGGAGCATGATACTCAAGGGTCTTTTCAGCCGGCCAAGGAGATGAAGAAGATATCTCTTGACCCCGAGCGTCCGGAGAGGTTTGCCATCGTCGGGGCAAACCTGAACAGCAAATAGGAAGGCGAGCTCGCCGATTTCCTCCGTGAGAATCAGGACATCTTCGCGTGGTCCCCCAAGGACATGCCAGGTGTTCCAAGGAAATTCGCCGAGCACAAGTTACATGTTCGAGAAGACGCAAAGCCAGTCAGACAGCCCCTCCGCCGACTGTCAGAGGAGAAACGCAGGATTGTAGGGGAGGAAATAGCCCGGCTCCTGGCGGCCGGCTTCATCATGGAAGTTTTCTTTCCAGAGTGGCTCGCCAACCCGGTCCTTGTGCTGAAGAAGAATAACAAGTGGCGCATGTGTACAGACTACACAAGTCTCAACAAAGCCTGCCCCAAAGATCCTTTTGCCCTGCCAAGGATAGACCAAGTGATAGACTCCACAGCCGGATGCGAGCTGTTGAGTTTTTTGGATGCTTACTCTGGATATCACCAGATAAAGGTAGACCCGGATGACCGCCTGAAGACCGCCTTCATCACGCCGTTCGGAGCCTTCTGCTACCTGACTATGACATTCGGCTTGAGAAATGCCGGTGCCACCTTTCAGCGTTGCATGCAGAAGTGCCTCCTCAAGCAGCTCGGCAGGAATGCCCACGTTTACGTGGACGACATCGTGGTGAAGACGGAGAAGCGTGGCACCTTGCTGGAAGACCTCAAGGAAACATTTGAGAACCTGCGCCGGTTCCAAATCAAGCTCAACCCTGAGAAATGCGTGTTTGGGGTGCCAGCCGGCCAGCTCCTAGGCTTCCTGGTCTCCGAACGCGGCATCGAATGCAACCCAGCGAAGATCAAGGCCATCGAGAGAATGGCGATCCCCACCAAGCTTCGAGACATTCAAAAGTTCACCGGGTGCTTAGCCTCCTTGAACCGCTTCATGAGCCGGCTCGGAGAAAAGGCCCTCCCCCTCTACCGCCACATGAAGAAGAGCACTCACTTCGAGTGGAACGACCAGGCCGACCAACCTTTCCACGAGTTGAAGAAGATGCTGGCCACGCCGCCTGTCCTCGCAGCGCCGACTGAGAAATAGCCCATGCTCCTTTACATCGCTGCAACCAGCCGGGTGGTCAGCACCGTCATCGTAGTCCAGCGCCCGGAAGAAGGCCGAGCCCAGCCGGTCCAGAGGCCGGTGTATTATTTGAGCGAGGTGCTGTCCGCCTCGAAGCAGAACTACCCGCACTACCAAAAGATGTGTTACGGCGTGTACTTCACCGCCAAGAAGCTGAAGCCCTACTTTCAAGAGCATCCCGTCACGGTCGTATGCACTGCCCCGCTAGCCGAGATCATATGCAGCCGGGATGCATCAGGCCGGGTCGCGAAATGGGCAATCGAGCTGGCCCCTTACACAATCTTCTACCAGCCCCGCACCGCCATCAAGTCCCAAGCGCTAGCCGACTTCCTCGTCGACTGGGCCGAGACCCAGTACCTGCCGCCGGCTCCAGACTCCACCCATTGGCGCATGCACTTCGACGGGTCCAAGATGCGCACCGGCTTGGGAGCCGGCATCGTCCTTACCTCTCCCAAAGGCGACAAGCTCAAATATGCGCTACAGATCCACTTCGCCGCCTCCAACAATGTGGCCGAGTACGAGGCGCTTATACACGGGCTCCGGCTTGCCAAAGAACTTGGCATTCGCTGGATCCTATGTTATGGCGACTCGGACCTGGTAGTCCAGCAGTCATCCGGCGACTGGGATGCCAAGGACGCGAACATGGCGAGCTACCGTTTCCTGGTCCAACAACTCAGCAGATACTTTGAAGGGTGCGAGTTCCTCCACGTACCTCGAGCCGACAACGAGCCAGCCGATGCCTTGGCCCGAATAGGCTCCACCCGGCAAGCAATTCCAACCGGCGTCGCTCTACAACGCCTACTCAAGCCGTCTATCAAGCCGTCTCCAGAATCCGATTCCATCTTCATGCCGCCTGAAGGAGTAGCCCGGGAAGTAATCTTCAAGAAACAACAAGAAGCAGTCCAAGATAAGTCAAAAAACCCAGACGGCAAGCGACGGGGGAAGGCCGTGGAAAGCAGCTTACCGTCGATCAAGTCTTCAATCCGGCCATAGCCTTCCTCCAGGCCTCGCCGGGTCTCGGACCAGGTCGCCGCCGCTATCTCATACTCCGCCATCACGGCGGCTTCGCTCTCCTTCGCCGCCTGAAGGGCCGTTTTGTGGCTCTCCTCTTGGTCGGCCAGCTTCTTGGCCAGGCGATCCCGTTCCTGGGCCAAGGCAGTGCACTCGGCCTCTTTGGCAAAAAGGGCGGCCTTCGCTTCGCCAAGCTCCTTCCTCAGTCGGCGTTGGCCCCTGAAGACAAAGAAGAAGAAAAATCAATAAGAAAGGAGTCGTCAAGAAAGATTCAACCCGACTGCGCGGTAGTCGGCCCGAATCTCGGGGACTACACCCAGTGGGTGCGCTGGCGCGCCCCCACAGGAGACAAACAAACCAAGTACTTACTTCGGCTGTCGGCCAGGTCGTTGGTCCGCCGGCTCAGCTCTCGAGCCTGGGAGTCGAAGGCGGCAACACGAAGGTTGTGGTATTCCTGAAAGTTTAGAAAGAAAGCAAAGTAAGGTGGCCGTCGAGAAAGATCCGACCCGACTGTGCAGCAGTCGGCCCGAATCTCGGGGACTACACCCAGTGGGTGCGCTGACGCGCCCCCACAGAAGAAATCAAGAAAGCAAAACAGCCAAGAGCGAAGGACTTACCCGGACAGAGGTTCGTGTCGACGAGAACTCTTGGTTGAGCTGCTGCAGCAGGGCGGCTTGAGCTCGTAGCCGGCTCCAGACCCCTTGAGCCGCTGCTTCTAGCTCGCCGGTCCCCCCGATGGGAGTCCACTCGGACACGGTGGAGCTGGCCACCTCTAGATCTCCTGCCGGCTGGCCTGCGCCCGCGGCTCGGCGCAACTCCAGCGGATCGGCGCCTCCTTCAGCACGCCGGCCCGTCGCCAGCTGCACCTTGAGGCCGGCTCGGCTCCCTGGCTCACCTCCGGCCGGCTCCTCCGGCGCCGCTGGCGATCGACTGCCTTGGCCCGCCCCGGTTGGCGCCGCAGGCGGCGTTCTCCCGGCCAAGACCACGGGCTCCTCCTCCCTCTCCAACAGCGGTGGGTCTTGGATGATCTCCTCCGCCATGGGCAACGGGGTGTTGGGGGCCATGGCTCGGAGGGGAACGGCGAGCAGCGGAGGCTGGCTGCGCGAGCTTTCCGCCTCCGTCTCCGCAGGAGCCGCCTCCTTCTGGGCCTTGGCTACAGCTTCAGCCTGCCCCTTTGCCGCCTGGGCGGCCGCCTTCTCCGCCGCCTCACGCTCCTCCCGCGCTTCGCGGGCGTTCCGCTCTGTGGCCTTCCTAAGATCGGCGCGGGGGTCCACGCGGCGGGAGCTCGAAGAGCCTACAGCCGGCCCCACGACGGAGCCGCCTGGGCCCCGCTCGAGAGAAAGCGGCGCCCTGTCCAGCAAACAAAGAAAGCTAAGAGTGCATTTGAAGAAAAAAAAGAACAACGACGAGACTACGGCAAGCGGTTAAAAACTTACGCCGAGACCGCCTGGGGCTGTTTCACGGCTTTGCGGAAGCGGGCCGCCTTCGCGGCCGCCTCTTCTCACTTCGTCGCCACGGCGGAGGGCTTGGACTTCTTCGGCCGACTGCCGAAGAGGCCTAGAGCGGCCCGACGTTTCTGCGCGCCGCCGGCAGCCGGCGCGACGGACGAGCCGGCGCCCTGTTGGTCGGCCGCCGGCTGGCAGTGCGGAACGACTTCGGCTTCAAAGTCATCCGGCCAGTCCTCGAAGCTCGCGGTGAACTTCGAGCCTCCGGGCTCGGCACTGTCCCCCACGACGGCGTCTTCCATGGCGGCCGCCCCCAAGTCCGGGTCGTCAACATCATCCACCGTGCGGTCGGGGACGTACTGGCGTTCGATCCCTGCCGCCCCGGCCGGCGGCGGAAGAAGAGGGTTCTGCACAGAGAACCAGCTAGTCAGAAGCCGGCCGTCACGAAGCCGGCTGACGACGAAAAAGAAGATAAAGAGAGAAACTTACCACGGGTGGAGGATTTGCGCGAGAATACGGCGCCTTGCCGTACTGCCAGTCCCCGCTGAGCTTGCAGTTGGCGATGTAGTTGACCATAAGCGCCACTTCCGCGTGGGGCATCTCCCATGTGCTCAGCCGGCTTGGGTCGAAGCGGCCGCTCATCTGACACATCATATGGGGCCGGCTCTGGAGAGGAAGGATCCGACGCTCCACGAAAGCGGCCACCAAGTCGGCCCCGCGCAAGCCTTCTGACTGAATCAGCACTCGAAGCCGAGAGATGGCGGCGTTCCCGGCCAGAGACAATGACCGGGATCGGAAGCTCCACGAGGGCTGCCTCCCAGCCGGCGGGCCGGCTACGTAAGCCGGCAAGTTGATGTAATCTTCTTGCTCGGCGACGTTCTTCACATAGAAATAAGATCTCTGCCAGACCTTTACCAACTGGATCAGGGGGATGGGCGGGAACGGATTGTTCTCGCCCGCCCTCCTCATGGCGATGAAGGCTCCGCAGGGGGGGGGCTGAGCTTGCAGTTGGCGATGTAGTTGACCATAAGCGCCACTTCCGCGTGGGGCATCTCCCATGTGCTCAGCCGGCTTGGGTCGAAGCGGCCGCTCATCTGACACATCATATGGGGCCGGCTCTGGAGAGGAAGGATCCGGCGCTCCACGAAAGCGGCCACCAAGTCGGCCCCGCGCAAGCCTTCCGACTGAATCAGCACCCGAAGCCGGGAGATGGCGGTGTTCCCGGCCAGAGACAATGACCGGGATCGGAAGCTCCACGAGGGCTGCCTCCCAGCCGGCGGGCCGGCTACGTAAGCCGGCAAGTTGATGTAATCTTCTTGCTCGGCGACGTTCTTCACATAGAAATAAGATCTCTGCCAGACCTTTACCGAGTGGATCAGGGGGATGGGCGGGAACGGATTGTTCTCGCCCGCCCTCCTCATGGCGATTAAGGCTCCGCAGGGGGCGGGCACGCCGGCGACGACTGTGCCGAGCTTGCTCTGGAAGAACTCGCCCCAGAGCTCCAGCGTGGGGAGCAGCCCTAAGAAGCCTTCACAGAGGGAGACGAAGGCCGACAGCAGCATCACCGCATTGGGCGTGAGGTGATGCGGCTGGAGGTTGTAGAATTCGAGGAAGGAACGCAGAAACCCGCTCGCCGGGAGGCCGAAGCCGCGCAGGCAGTGCGAGCGGAAGACGACCTGCTCGCCCTTCTCCGGCGCCGGCGAGATCTCCTTCTCGGGCGCCAGGCGGACCTGAACGCGGTCGGCGCCGGGCAGGCGCCGGGTCTGGCGAAGGAACTCCACGTGATCCTCGTGGACGTTGGAGCCGTCCCAGGAGCTTGACAATGCCATGGGAGCGAGGTGGCGTGGAGACGCGACGGCGCTGAGACGGGAGGCTGCGGCGGCAGTGAGAGGAAGAAGACGAGAGTTAAGGAGGGACGGAGTGGGAGGGAGCGCGCGAGCCTCTGTCGCTCCCCCTCCTCCCCCTACTTATAGGCTCACGTGGCGGAGCCGAGGAGGCGTGGCGTGGGGAAGCGTGGGGGTCGATCGTGCCCACTTCCCACGCCCCGCGATTACCGACCCTTAATGGCGAGGCGAAAACTGTCTTGAGAAGGCGAGCGGCCCTGTGGGCCACGGGAGATCCGCGCCCGGACCGAGGCTCGCGAGTGGCGGGCCCGGGCCTGCGGCGGCGTCCCATCGCGCGCGTGCGCTCGCAGGGTCCTGCTGCCACGTGGCCGCGAGAGGGCCCGGGGTCGGCACGCAGGCCCCCTCTCCTCCCGCCTACGCGGGGTCATCTGAAGTCGGCGTACGCCCGCGAAGCCGGCTCTTCAGGATAGGAAGCTGACCAAGCTTCTCGTCCCCTTGTTCGCCTCGGAACTCGATCAGCTTCGAGGACTACTGTCGGAGTAAATGGCCATGGGTAGCCTAGCCGGCTTCCCCTGGCACTTCTGCAAAAACTACGAGCCAGCCCGGCTCTCATGAATCCAAGACATAGGGCCACCTTCCCCCCGCCGGCTGCGATCCAGGCCGGCTTTGGGAAGGCGGTCCGACTTCCACCTTCATTGGGGTCCGACTCCAAGAAGCCGGCTACGAGAAGGCCGACTCCTTCGAGCCGGCTCCCCATAAAGTAGTCAAGACCGTACCCACAAAGTTTGCACCCACCTAACGGCGGTGCGACGGGGCATGGCTACAGAAGAGCCTGCCACCCCTGAATCCCGGAGCACGCCTGGCACAGTGCGCCGTACGAGGTAGGCATGACCCGTCCGGCGCAGCACTGTTGCCATGTTGACCCTGGC
>NW_024119158.1:0-9460 GCF_003073215.2 Triticum urartu
ATGTGCATTACCGAGAGGGCCTAGAGATACCTCTCCGACAATCAGAGTGACAAATCCTAATCTCGATCTATGCCAACTCAACAAGTACCATCGGAGACACCTGTAGAGTACCTTTATAATCACCCAGTTACGTTGTGACGTTTGGTAGCACACAAAGTGTTCCTCCAGTATTCGGGATTTGCATAATCTCGTAGTCATAGGAACATGTATAAGTCATGAAGAAAGCAATAGCAATATACTAACTGATCAAATGCTAAGCTAACGGAATGGGTCAAGTCAATCACATCATTCTCTAATGATGTGATCCCGTTAATCAAATGACAACTCATGTCTATGCCTAGGAAACTTAACCATCTTTGATTCAACGAGCTAGTCAAGTAGAGGCATACTAGTGACACTCTGTTTGTCTATGTATTCACACATGTACTAAGTTTCCGGTTAATACAATTATAGCATGAATATTAAACATTTGTCATGATATAAGGAAATAAATAATAACTTTATTATTGCCTTTAGGGCATATTTCCTTCAGTATTCTGACCCGAACTCTGTTCGGCGGCAGCATATATCAGGAAGATTCGTTTCTCTTACTATTTTCAATTCGGCCTCTAGTCGACCGCGGGATCTTCACTACCTTTTCTAGATATAAGTGCTTAGAACAAAAGTACTGCTAACCCCATTGAGTATTAGTTTGCAGCGGCGGCAGCACAGTACCCAAAGTCTAGTCAATGACTCTACTAGTTCAACTAGTGTCACTCACGTATTGGTGAATCTTTATGGGAAGGTCAGAGCGATTTGGTACTAGACTACTAGTGCAGTATGGATCGATTCCTTTTATTTTTCTTTGGTCCGACAGAGCCCTGAAATGCTACAGTCATCGCAATCAAACATGTTCTATTTTTCCTTTCTATTTGTTCAACGTGTAAAATTATCACGCATAGAATATATTCTTTGCTCGTTTGACTGCATTATTTTTGCAGAGATATTCTAACGACGCTGGATGCCATCACCTCGGCCAACCGATAAATTTTTGACCTACGCGTTGGAACTCTATCGAACCAACCTTGACGTCGAGGACGTATTTTGCCAGATTATTCAGTTCACATAAATTAATTATGCACTTTTTTCTCTGATCTTTCTTGTGCTATTATTTCTTGCTTGCACTATTTTTATTATTATTTCTTTCTTGCACTATTTTTTGTGCCAGATTATTATTATTTCTTGCTTGCACTATTTTTTGTGTGCAGAAAATCGATTTCGCTTGGGTCGCACGGTTTCCTAGGCATGCTGACATCACCATCACACCTTCGTTGATCAACTTGTGTAATCGGATCAGATCAAGAAAATTTTAGCAGCAGCCGCACGCCTCAGTATGTCGAATTCAAGGCATAACACGAACTGCGACAGTACAAGAAGATGCTACCCTTTCCGTTTTTTATGTTCATTACTTAATTATGCATGGTGGTAGTCTGCGCTTTGGACTAGTTGTTTGTTTGTTCTTCATCTACTTTTCATGTTTTTATAATTAATGATCTACGCCTCTTACGAACTAGCACATGTATGATCAAGAGTAGGCTAATTATTTTTCCATTTGGAGCCTGCATTCTTATCAACGGATCAATGGACACTGCCGGCGTGACACGATCTATGCCGTGTATTGTGAGTTCGCCACAGCATCGGCGTATCACCTTGACACCGTCGCCCCTCGAACTCTAACTTATGTCGATGCCTCCATATTGTTGATCCGACCTTAACGCACAAGCCATATTTCTTTAACTATTTAATTCACTTAAGTCAGTTAAGTAGAATATATATTTTTTGTATTACTTTTGGCTTGCACTGTTTTATGTGTGTAGGTAATTGACTTCGATTGCGTCACGCGATTACTTCGGCAAGCCAATGTCGTCGTCCCAATCGGCGTAAATGGGCTCACGTGATCACCTTTTTGGTCGAATTGCCATACTGACATGTTCGGTTGCCTCGGGGACTTCGGCATCGCTGACAGAGCTTTACCTCATCGAGTGTAAATAATTCAGGTCGGGCAGTGCTGTCACTTCGGCATACCGATGTGCTGACGTGGGGTTTCCGTTGTCGCCTTACGAACCTACCGCATCACCTTGGCTGGACCGGGGGCTTTGCCATCTCTTCATCAAACCTACTCTAGGGACTCCGGCATCATCAGCCCACTAGCTTCGTCAGCTCGGCTGGACTGGGGGCTATTCCTCAACACGTCAACCGCGCTATGTCACCACTTCATCAAGCCGAGCTCTTTTATCGGACACTTCGGAACTGGCTTGGGGGCTGGGACCTTGGCCAGGCCGAGGTCTATGTCTTCGTCCCACCATAAGTCCGGACCTCATCATCAACACCGAGCACACTAACCAGCTAAGTCGCTTTCATGCTCAAGTTGTTTTAATGATTAATTTTTGTTCGGTTTGACCATGCATTATATTTATGTTAAACAAAAACTTTGGTTGTTAAAAACACTTCCTTTCCCATGTTAACTGGGGGCTCTTAAATTTATTTGAGCTATTTTATAATAAGTGTTCTTCTTCTTAGTCGTTGCAAAGTCTTTTTCTATCACTCCTTTTTTCGATGCGAGTGTGTGGTCAATAGCCGAGGAGCCTAATTTCTCTCTCAAATCCGCTAGAGTTTAGTTTACTAAACTGGCCTAACGAGAAGTACTCCGCCTTCGGGATAGGAGGTTGAAGCCGTAAGCTGACCCGCTTGAAGTCTTGAGATATGATGTGTCATGTTAAAGCATGACAGAAGCACAATTTTTTTCTAAGACCAATTTTCGGATTGGCACCAAACACTTGATCTGTTTCGGACGTCAAGTTTTTACTGAAGTTTTTCGGTTTTCCAAGCCTATGGCACTTTTAAACTATTTTTGTGTTTGCATCATAAGTCTCGCAGTGCAATGCCGGACACCTTTAGAGATTCGGCAAAAACATTGTCGGATATTGCTATATATGCATCGGTTTCGAATTGTGTCTTCGGTCAATAGTTGGGTTGTCCGGCTCTTGTGCTTGGCTCATACGTTCCGCTTTGTTCGGCTAGGTGTGCAAAGGGAGAATCACTGCGATTGTGCTTTCAGCTTGCATGGTTAAGCGCCTTAGTGGAGAAATCCGAAAACTAACTGTCACAATAAGCGTAAACTGGTCAGCGATCCGATGACTGTGTTAAACTATAACATCGATGGAGGTCATCCTGTGTTAAGCGATGGGTCGTTCATAATATTGGCCAAAGTGTTAACGGCTTGACCTCGGCTGTCGCCGAACACTAACCGAGGGCTAGTAACTGGCCTCCCAACTTTAAGCTCCTATGACTAAGTGAAAGTTATAAAGCCCGCATATCTGATTGCCTCGTTTCCGCTAACACAACCACCTTCGGGCATCGAGACATCGACTAAGGGTTGTTTGTTATTGCGGAAACACACTGCATAGCATCTACAAGGGGGTGGAAGCCGACGATGGGCCACTTTCAACTGATAAACGGTCGCAACAAAGTCATAATAAACATATCATCAACATTTGTATTTAATATACAAGGGCCGCCTTCCGTAATTATCGTTATAAAGCCATACATATGCATAAATTTGACTTAAGATTTTGGCCAAGATGGGTTGCCTGGCTCCTGTGCTTACCCCTACGTTCCCGATTGTTCGGCTAGGCGGTAAAGGGAGCACCTCTATGATTTTTACTACCGGGTCATCCGAGTTAGTACCTCAGACTGGGTGAAGCCGAAAGCTAGCGGTCTTAAAGGATATAAATTGGTCGGCAATGACATAAGTGAAAATTTAGGTTTGCTAAAGACCACATAGTTCGGGAACTTTCCCCAAACTAAATCATCAATATTTTTCTCCCGCATTGAACGGAGGTGAGGTTTCATGATCATGGTCGGCATGTCAACCCAAAGAAAGGAACCGATAGCGGGACTATTTTCTTTGGAAGATGTTTTTTACATTACATAGTAATATAACATTCTCTCCGCATACCTTTGTTTATAAAACCGTATGGCCGGATTGCCTTGTTTGTCATAAATCTCTGCCCTCATAAAGGCTTTGTAAAGTGGGAAAAACACTCCCCGGCTACTGGCCGAGGAGGTTGAAGCCGATGGTCGGTCAAAAAAGTTTTGTACAGTGCGATCCGAGCATTAATGATGTAGAGTACTTGGATACACAGAATCATTACACATAATTTGTGATTTTACTCCGGATATTGATCCTTAATTCGGCCACCCGTGCCCGCATTAAGGCTTGGGGGATACTGGGCTTCAGGCTTATCATTTACTAATATTAAGGGCACATCGATCCCCTGATCTAGTGTTGCCACCCAACTAGTGTATCGGGGGCTATTGCATTGCCTATTCAATGCAGAAAATTCAAATTGCTCAGTGTTCGGCTTAACCGAACTATGGGCAAACGTGTCTTCAGACAACAATAGGTGCCATTTGGAACCTATCCGACACCAAGCTAATACATTATGGTGACTTCTCGAGACCCTCTCTCAAGGGCCTGTCCGTCGATCACTATCTTCTCTAAAATATTACACCGTGTTTCTATTCTTACGTATGCTGTCGAGTTAGGATTTGATCCTTAGGCCGATTTCTCAAATTGATATGGGTCTCACGGGCTACTGGGATCAACGGTTTCATGTTTTCCTTCAGGTGCATTTCGGGTTATAGACCGACACACACCTTGACGACTATTGGTTATATATCTCGGCAGAGAATAAATCGCACCAATCAAGAAAAATATATCTGCAAAAATCATACCAAGCCCGAGGTGCTGCATCACCTCGAAAGCAGTCCGACATAAAGCTCAGATACAAGTGGCTGGCTCCGTAGAGGGCATTTCCGACATTAAGCTCGGCTGAAATCATTCAAACTTTTTCAAGCCAAGGTGATCTATGACACCTCGGATATAGTCCAGCGTTGGAGCTCGGATACAGTCCGACATTGGAGCTTGGATACAGTCCGACGTTGGTGCTCGGCTACAAAAGATACCTCGGATGCAGTCCATCCTTGGAGCTCGGACGCAAGAGGACACCGTCGCACGGGAACAACTTCAAACCCGAGGTGTGGTGTAAAAAATAACAAGGCATTGATAAAGGCCGATAACTTAAAGGGGCTCCTCGGATACCCAACGGGCAGACTCTTCATATTCACTTCGGCGATCCTCAAGATCGAACACTACAAGAAATATGTCAACTTGTGACCCTCACTATTGGTCTCTGAAAGGTCATAGTTTTTCATTTGCGACCTTTCTGTGACCAAAACCAGAAGGTCAAAAGCTGGCGGTCTTAAACTAAAATTATTGACCTTCTGTAAAAGGTCGTTGGTTCCACGAACAATTTTTTGGTCACTAGCAACCTCCTCAGGCCACGTAGGCATCCAGCGTGGCAAGCTGATGTGGCACAAGAATCAGCCCGGTCCGATTCATCGTTTTACATGGGCCGAGCCCATTAATTCAGCCTATTTATTGTTTTTCCCCTTTCAATTATGATCAGCTACATGGGTCTGGCCCAACAATTCGGGATTTTATTATTTCTGGCCCATGGCCTTTTAACATTGTTTGGGCTATTATATTTCGGAGCTAGTCCCACTTGTCATCATCTCACACATTGGGCCCACTTGACAGAAATTTCAAAAGTGCTCAAATTATTTTCATAAATGGGTCCCACAGGTCAGGTTTCCATTCCACATGTTTTCAAATCACATACATAATCAATATTTCAAACAGAACATTACAAATGTAGTTCATCAACTAACACTAAGTCTACTACAATCTGTACATAGTCTATTACATCCAAAATATGCTTACTATTACAATATAATAATATTTACAATCTATTACAGTCAAACAAAAGAGACGACTCTTTGCTGAGTAGGGCTATCCGGCTTCGAACTTCAAATTTCATAGACCTCCTGTAAAAGAGTGAACACATAGGCTACCAGCATTAGAGTAGTACAGACCTTCAAAAAATATTGAAAGAGATTTCAGAGAAATGTAGATTTATGGACCAAATATATAATAAAGCAATAGATTCAGCCAACTTCAAAGACCTAGATATTTAAGAGAACAATTTTATATCAGGACACCAGATGTTTGTGATGCATCTTCGCAGAACCACAAAAACATTAGATATAGTATAATCTGATTCTAGGAGTATAATGCTAACCACAAGAGCATCAATCAGCAACAGGTATATAGCTAGCAAACTATCTACTAGAACCATAACATGTCCAGCAAACAAACAAAAAATGGGACAAGTACTATTCTAGATAGCAGCAAAACATATCCAAGAAGGCCATCCAATGGTTTCAGCCACATCCTAATAGAGCATGGTTGTAGCAGAGGAAAGGGAGGAGCTCACAGTGGTGGTTTGTGTAGCCGACGTCGAACACCCTCTGTTTGTCAATTGCGAGCACCATGCACCTTGGTTGGACATGAAGCGCTTGTCCTCTGTTGCACCATGCACCTATGATGAAAGAGCTACGGCTGATTGCTAAAACCTATGAATATCGAAAACAGCTATTCATTACAAAAAGTAAATCACGACAATGTGTTAACAGTAATAAATACAGAATCTGAACAAAAAGAACTACTCCTAGTTAGAATTATTTTTGTTTTGGTAAGGTATAAAAGCAGCAGGTAAAGATAACATGAACAGATTGTTTGATCAGATAAGCTATATGATTGTATCAACACATGTGTAATGCATGGTACAGGTCAAATCCATGATATGGAACATAGATAAACCAGTAGTCTAAGATTAAAAATTCTGTAGTCTAAATCAGTAGCAGCTTAATAGTCTATAGTCTAAGTTTCCAAGCTTGTCTACCAAAGAAATTGTATCAACTTAACAATTAGTCATGCATAAGTGTTTGACATCAAAAACATACAGAAGTGCAGACTCGAGATTGACAATTAGGATGCATGCTCTAAACAAACAAAAGTTCTACAAGGCAGCAACAATGGCATCACAGTTGAGTTGACCAAAACAAAGCCATGTATGTATGTATGTAACAAAATCAGCCAAACTGAATATGCATCATCAGCTGATTAAAAGCAGTGGATAATAGTATAGTTCATTAACTGATATGGGCAGCTAGACAATTTTCCCAATGGGAAGAGCTCACAAGAGCAGACAAAGAAATGTATATTTTAAACTAGACTAGATTACAGGGGAAAGGAGACGGGATGTGTGGCCTTACCAAGATAACACTCCTAATTTTTCTCATGAAAGGATCATGGTAGACACAGACAAATACCAACAGGAAAAGGAAAATGGAAAATGCAGGCTACATGACCGAGGTTCTACCGACAAGAACCAAGTAAATTATTATCCCAGCGATTTAGTCAGATGAGGCAAGCAGCCCAGATGCATAAAGGGTGGAGCTCAGTTCACTTCAAAACGGCCGGCTGGGTTCACTTCTTGTGCACCCTGCAGTCTGGGGAGTTTGGTTGCAAGCAGAAATAGAGGAACAGAACATTCAGTTGCATCGAGCTGCGTGGTTTACTGAAATGAAGCAGGACATTTCAAGATTCCACTACTGAACCATGTTAACAAAATATGATTCAATATTTTCAATCCTAAGGTAGCCTTTCAAGTAGTCTTTTCTGATGGATGTAAAACTTGAGAATCTAGTATACTATAGTAGAACTAATTTTCATATGCAACATAATTTCAACCACCCAACTTAATTCTAGCCCTCCATTCTGAAGGATCTACTACTGAACCATGCAGAACAAACAACAACAAAAAATAACAACATTTTGAATAGTATAAACAGAGAGCAGCCATGCCAATAAACTAATAATAAAATTATGTGATAGATAAGAAAAACACGGGACTGCAACACAGGATCGACAACAGCTGCTACATCTAATTTAAATAAGACCAGATCTACAACATATTTTCAATCATAAGGTGGCATCCTAACTTAAATTGACAAGCCATCCTAACTTAATTGACAAGCCATCCATTCCTAAGGATCTAATTTGAGAGTCTGACATAGAACAATCTCAGAAACAGGGGACTACAGCATGCCAAACAATAGAGAACACACATGCACATATGAACCAATAATAAATCTGTAATTAATCTCATAGACAGGGCACTGCATGACGGATTCGGCAACAACCACATTTGATTATTCAGAACAAATCATATCACATCGTGCGCGTAAGAACAGAACAAGGACCGCACGCATCCACAGAGATCTCATCTAACAGACGACGCATGATACACAGCGGGTCGGGAGGGAGGGAGGGTGGCACGTACCAAAGACGGTGTTGGTGGGGTTCATGGCGACCTGGTTCTTGGCAGCGTCCCGATGAGGCACTCGGTGTCGGTGAAGGCGACGTAGGAGAGCGTGGTGCGGTTTCCCTAGTCGTTGGCGATGATCTCGACCCGGTCATGCTGCCACACGCCAACGCAGGGGAGGAAGAGGCCATCCCGCCCTTGGCATCTTGGATCTGGGAGGGATAGAACACGAGGTGAGGAAGTGAGGGAGGGATGTGAGGAGGAGGAGATGGAGTGGAGGGACGCACCTGAATCGCCGGGGTGGGGGTGATGGGCGGCGGCGACGGCGCCGTGGGATGGGCGAGCATCGGGGAGGGAATGGAAGAGATAGAAAGTTGCATGGGCTCGACGCAGTCGAAGGGCGGCAAGAAGAAGTTGGCGAGCAGCGGGTTGCTGCTGCTGTCGTCGTCCGCCATGGCATCGGGGCCAGCGGTGGATTAGGCGGAGCGGGCGGGGGTGGCAAAAGGGGGGTGGTCGAGGGAGGGAGTGGGGTTGGGGGCGGCAGCGGTGGATCCAGAAGGAGGAGTTGTGTGCGGAGGCAGTGGATCCAGAGGGAGGGAGAGGGTGAGAGCGCTAGGGTTCGCTGCGCGGGGAGAGAGAGGAGTGTTGTGCGGTGGTTTTTTTTTGAGAGGTAGCCCGTGGTGGGTGGGTGAGACCGTGAGAGGGTGAGGTCAGGGTCGTTGGATCCAGGAGGATCCGACGGTGATTTATCCATGATCCGGGTGAGAGGCCTCTGGACCAATCAGAACGCAGCATACTGGTATGATATTTTGACCATTTTAATTGGTCGTAATTGACTAAAAGTAAGGTGCTAAATCATGCTAGCTATTTTATTATGACTTGAAAAATTGAAAAAAAAACTTCTCATTGTGTCAGCAAATTTGACTTTAGTTTTCAGGAAAGTCACAAATTGAAATAAGACAAATAATTTTTAAAGAGTTATGAGAAATGAGTTCTTTTAAATCATTTTTTCATTTTCCGAGTGCCCGAAATGAGTTTTTTTGTGAAGGACCTACCATATATTTGTTGTAAAATTGGACCAAATCAATTTTCTAAAATACTAGGCCATATTTAATGCACAATTGACAAAATGGTTGGGTGTCAAAAGTTTTGATCCACCTTTGGTGAAAAAGACAAATTCCCACCGATTC
>NW_024119159.1:0-11058 GCF_003073215.2 Triticum urartu
ATGAGGAGAACCACCGCTTCGAGAGGGGTCGTCTGGAGTGGCAGAGGGCGTTCGAGGTGAGCGTCGCTGAAGCTGCAACAGCAGTAGGCACCGTATTGTGGTTGCCCAGATCGTCGGTAGGCTCCTCCTCCGCCTCTTACTAAGCGCGCTCGGCAAAGGAGAGGCAGCCAGAAGTAGTACAAAGCCCCTCCGCAGTAGTAGTATTACTTAGGGGCTATTTTCTTCAGTTCATCTAACTATAGCTGTGGTGGAACTATACAACGTACTTAAAATTAGCTAGTATATATAGTTGAACTAGCTATTTCAGTACGTGGTTGGCAAGAATTGGGAAAAATTTTGGTCGGTTCAGCTGTCGAGTTGAACTGTTTGTATAAATTAAGAACGACTTCTTAATCTATGAATGAAATCTATGCTTAATTACTGAATTTTAGTTGCAAAAATTAGATACTGCTAGTGATTTTTAGCTTCATATTTTGACAAATCGCAATGTTACAAGGATTGACAGATCTAACCAAATTGTTTGTACGTGGTTGCACACGGGTCATCCAAAACAACCATTTGCATTGAAGGGATGCAAAAATCATGTGCTTCACTCACTTTGCATATGGGTGTTCTATCTAAAACGTTTGCGATCAAGAGCAGCAGAAATCCTGCTCGACACATTTTCATTTAGCTTCCTGGGGAAGCGTTCAGTTTCCATACGGGCATTCTAACTAAAATGTTTGCGATGAATGTTTTATATTTAAAAAGCGAATTAAACTGCGGCTTGGGTGCCATTAATGGAGAGGATGCGAGCAAGGCGGACGGCCATGGAAGTCAAAGGGCTCGCATCCCAGTGAGCCTACGCAGCATATAGCTCGCACGATTCCCGGTGAGCCTGTGCATTCGAGGATAGCTTGCACCCCTCTCGGTTAGCCTGCGCACCGGACGATGCTCGCACGCCTCCCGTTCAGTCAAGGTCAAGCAGCTGTCCGCATGGCACCTCCTACAACCATTAAAACCAAGACACGTGGCTTCACGTGAATGGTTAACAGAACGCACACGGTTTGAATTATACAAACGTTTGAGATATTAAAGTGGCAGCTATTTTTTCAAACTGCCTTTGTTGGTTGTCATTATTCGAGTGCGCCTTCTCTCAAAATGGACACAAAAATACCACAGCATGTCGGGTGCCATTCCATGATAGCATGCCAAGTTTCATGAATTTCAGACGAGTTTTGGATTTACTAGAATTTAAAAATGAGGCATCTCAATGTTTTGCCGGCAATCAACGGTGCCCTGGTGTTTGAAATTCATTCTCATTCCTTGCATGGGACCTAAGCATGCACCCAAGGACACAGATTTGATTTTTCCACCAATTTATATGCACTGGAACATGTGCATGTAGTTCAAATTTGAATTATGAACATAAATGCATTGAAAACTCAGTTAATGCATAAAAATGTCCTAACGAACCCCGAAAAATCACAAAAATTGACACAACACTCCTGTTGTTCTATGTTGACACGAGAATTTTTTTGGAAGCAATAAGAGGAAGTGGATATCATTTCGTCCCCAAAGGTGGGACGTTCCCTACTGAAACCACGGTGCTTATTGTGAGAAGCCTATACCCAAACCTGCCCCAAACGGGAGAAATTTTTTACCACGGCATGTTGATGCCGCTCCATGAAAGCATGCCAAGTTTCATAAATTTCACACGGGTTTTGGATTTACTAGAATTTAAAAACGAGGCATGTCAATGTTTTGTCGGTAATCAACGGTGCCCTGGTGTTTGAAATTCATTCCCATTTCTTGCATGGGACCTAAGCATGCACCCAAGGACACATATTTGATTTTTCAACCAATTTATATGCACTGGAGCATGTGCATGTAGTTCAAATTTGAATTATGCACATAAATGCATTGAAAACTCAGTTAATGCATAAAAATGTCCAAACGAACACTGAAAAATCACAAAAATTCAGACATCACTCCTGTTGTTCTATGTTGACACGAGAAAAAAAATTGAAAGCAATAAGAGGCAATGGATATGGTTTCGTCCCCAAAGGTGGGACATTCCCTACCGAAAACCATGACGCTTGTTGTGATAAGCTCCGGTTTGAGAGAAGCATATACCAAACCTGCCCCAAATGGGACAAAAATTTTACCACGGCATGTTGATGGCGCTCCATGATAGCATGCCAAGTTTCATAAATTTCGGGTTTTGGATTTACTAGAATTTTAAAACCAGGCATCTCAATGTTTTGCCGATAATCAATGGTTCCCTGGTGTTTGAAATTCATTCCCATTTCTTGCATGGGACCTAAGCATGCACCCAAGGACACATATTTGATTTTTCAACCAATTTATATGCATTGGAGCATGTGCATGTAGTTCAAATTTGAAATATGCACATAAATGCATTGAAAACTCAGTTAATGCATAAAAATGTCCAAACGAACCCGAAAGTCTCAGAAAAAATCACACAACACTCCTTTTGTTCTATGTTGACACGAGAAATTTTTTGAAAGCAATAAGAGGCAATGGATATCGTTTCCTCCCCAAAGGTGGGACGTTCCCTACCAAAAACCATCATGCTTGTTGTGAGAAGCTCCGGTTTGTGAGAAGCGTATACCCAAACCTGCCCCAAATGGGACAATTTATTTACCATGACATGTTGATGCCGCTCCATGATAGCGTGCCAAGTTTCATGAATTTCAGATGGGTTTTGGATTTACTAGAATTTAAAAACCAGGCATCTCAACGTTTTGCCGGCAATCAATGGTGCCTTGGTGTTTGAAATTCATTCCCATTTCTTGCACGGGACCTAAGCATACACCCAAGGATGCAGATTTGATTTTTCAACCAATTTATATGCACTGGAGCATGTGCATGTAGTTCAAATTTGAATTATGCACATAACTGCATTGAAAACTCACTTAATGCATAAAAATGTCCAAACGAACCCCAAAAAATCACAAAAATTCACACAACACTCCTGTTGTTCTATGTTGACACGAGAAAAAAATTTGAAAGCAATAAGAGGCAATGGATATCGTTTCATCCCCAAAGGTGGGACATTCCCTACCGAAAACTATCATGCTTGTTGTTAGAAGCTCCGGTTTGTGAGAAGCATATACCCAAACCTGCTCCAAATGGGACAAATTTTTTACCACGACATGTTGATGCCGCTCCATGATAGCATGCCAAGTTTCATGAATTTCAAACGGGTTTTAGATTTACTAGAATTTAAAAACCAGGCATCTCAATGTTTTGCCGGCAATCAACGGTTCCCTGGTGTTTGAAATTCATTCCCATTTCTTGAATGGGGCCTAAGCATGCACCCAAGGACACCGATTTGATTTTTCAACCAATTTATATGCACTGGAGCATGTGCATGTAGTTCAAATTTGAATTATGCACCTGAAATGGCTAGAAAACCAATTTAATGTATAAAATGTTCAAACGAACCCTGAATAATTCCAATTCTTTTACGACACACATATAGTTGCATGTTCACTCCAGATAAAAGGTCTAGCAATTCAAACACCGTCCATTAATTTCCGCCATGACCCCATTATGTAATTCAAATCAAGATGAAAAATGAAGTAGATCGCACACAGTTTATTATCAGCAACCGTGTGAGATGCAGCACAAAATATCCTGGAGTCGTCGGTGTACGCTTATGGCTTACGCGAGAAGGTGTGTCGGCTACAGTCCACAGTCGGTGTCTCAAGCACACTAGCTCGCTCCCCAAATATCATTTCACTGTTCAATCGTTGCCGGTGAAAGATGGGCATGTGGACCTGCGTCGTGAGGGCAACTTCCGTAGCCCACTCCGGTGAGAGCACGGTCGCAACCGCCATCCGCATGCTAACAAGGTGCATGAGCACGGCCGCAATGTGCGATCGGGCGGCAAAGGCAGCCCAAATGGCTGCTGTTGCTTCTCAGGTGGCGGCAGCAATATCTGCCTCGGGGATAGCAACTAGCGAGAGTGGCACAACAGCTGTCCGTTCCTCAGCGGTGGCATTAGCCCCGATGGAGGCCGCTCACGACCATGTTGAGGCTGCCCGCGTGCAGCTCCTGGCGGTCATCGCACAAATCAAACGAAGCTTCTCCGACAATGGTCGGCAACCCACGACCGAAGAGCTGGCAATCGCCAAGAGCATTCGAGTAGCAGTCCGTTCCTCCGCCGCATACCTTGCAACGACGGAGCCCGTCCAAGCCTAGATCGTGTCCGCCCATGCCCAGCTCGTGACGGACTTTCCCAAAGATATGGAGGACACGGATGGCGAGATGCTTGCTGAGTATGGTGCGATGGATGCCATGGAGCCCCTTCCCCAGGAGACCATCGGGCGCGAGCTGGACATGGAGGCGGCGGCGGAGATCGACGAGCACCAGCCGTAGTAGTACTCTTTGTTTGGTTTAATTATGAGTGCTGGTCTTCAATTTGTTAAAGTAATGTTTAGGTCAGCTAGCTCTGTTTAATTGCTGAACTTGCTCGATTAAGAAGTGTAGGTGTGCTGTAGTCTCCTCTGTGTACCCAAATTATGCAATGACGTGCATGACCACTGTAACCATGGAAATTCGAACCAAAACTTTTGACGTTCAAACTCATCACACACGGGTGAAGCTATCTGAATAGTCTGTGATGTCCACATATCGTACACAGTTCTGCATAAGGGACTGTGTCTGATGACACTTTGCGCGCCAGTTTTTTGGCTGAAGCGATTCCAAATTTTCGTCTTCCATGGAAATATCTACCTCCCCACCCCCCTTAACAAAAGACACTTTCCCCCTCTTTCCGCCCTCCTTTCCAAGTTGAAACCTTCACTCCTTGCTTGCAGCGCCGCCTCCTCATCGGCGACCCTCCTTCACGCTGCTCGGCCTCGTCTATCCAGGCAGGTAATCCATACCCGACTCCCATCCTCCTCCTCCTTCCACGTCCCACATGCCCCGACCGCCGGCGCGAGCGCGACACCTTCCACCAAATCATCGACCCCTCCACCAAATAAGCGTCGTCCTAAGCCATGGTGCATGCAGTATAGCCAGGATCTCAAGGAGCATTTGGTAGCGGAGAAGCAAATTGCAGCCGCACGCGCGGATGAGGTCACGATGGCTGCCATTTGTGCCAACCCCCAGATCTTGGAGCAGCACCTTGCCATTTGCTAGCTACGCCAGTTAAGCATGCTTGGTTTACCCGTTGCGTGTGCTGCTCCTGCCTTTCCTTCACAAATTTTAGTGAATTGTGCTATCTAATTTTACCATGCAATCTGGTGCTCTAATGTATATGTTCTATATGTCGTGCAGTGTGGTACTCACTTATTAACTGTTTTGTTAATTAGTTGTCGTCTTCTGTTAACTATTTGGTTCAATTATGCAAATGTGATGTTCAATTCTTTAGGCTGCAATTTTGTATTGTCTTCCATGTGAGAAATAAATCGAATTTATCTTTACAAAATACATGAGAAATGAATACAATTGCTATATTTCCAAGTTGTCAAGAATGCTTGGTTTGGTTATACATTGTGCAATGCGGTGCTTAGTTAACGTTTGGTTCATTTGTGTAGTGGTGTTTAGTTAACTGTTTGGTTAACTGTCTGATCTTCTATTAGGATTATGTTATATTGTGCAATGTGGTGCTCAGTTAATGTTTGGTTCATTTGTTGTGGTGTTTAGTTAACTGTTTGGTTAACTGTCTGATCTTCTATTAGGATTATGTTATATTGTGCAATGTGGTGCTCAGTTAATGTTTGGTTCATTTGTTGTGGTGTTTAGTTAACTGCTTGGTTCAATTCTTTAATGCGATGTCCAATTGTCGTGGGTAGAATTTTGTATTGTTGTGCATGTGAGGAATAAATCGAATTTGGCTGCACTTAATACATGAGAAACATATACAAGTGCTATATTTCCCAGTTCTTAATCATGCTTGGTTTGGGTAAATGGGTTTTCCGTGTGGCTTGAATTAATCTGATGAATCTGCAATGTGCTTATTTTTTATCAACATATTTTACTGATAGCATGCGAACCCTTACTTAACCTGATGACTAACTACCTTATATGTGTTGCAGGGAAACAATGGGAAGCAGTGATGTTTACATTCAAGGTTAGAACATGCATGGTCCATTCTCTAATAGCACATTATTGTGCAATTTCAGGAACCATTCTAATATTTTGGTTTTTTAACAATTTGGTCTTGCACATGTAGGTCCTACTGTTAGAGGTTTTGACCCACTGTTCGACCCATTTTGCATATGGGAAATGAGTTGTCCATGAATATCAATCAAATAAAGAAACTCAGAAAGATTGTTAGGATAAAGATACTAGCGACAAAAAACAACAAGATCTTTGTCTGCACAATGAAGAAGACATCAGTTCACTATAAGATGGTACTAACTATTATACCTTGCCTTTTTATACTCCTTTGACCCATTTCCAATATAGAGAAGATATTTATGCACATCCTTGTTTTCAGGCCTTTCCAAAGCAGTTCACTGATGATTACCTCTCAAACCACCTCTATGGTCAGGAGGCGAGGAAGGTATTCATACAACACCCACGGTTCAATATTGAAGTGTTCCTGAAGAGGACGAAGGACGGACGGTCAATCATCCACAGGAAGTGGCCTAAAGTTGCAAAGACCTTCAACATGAATGAAGGCTCAATATTCGCCTCCCACTTCAGTAGTTTTCCAGATGAGATGCATTTGTCTATATACCGTCTATGATGCTAATTTTGAAAGGTTCTACATGTTGCATGCGGAACCTGCTGCTGGTGCAGTTGTGTAATGGGGTAGCTGAGTGCTAAAGCTATATCATGTTGTACTCTGATGTATTTCAATTATGAAATTCTACTTCCTTAATATGAAATTGAAATATATTGTGTGCTTAATATGAAATGTCAATTAGATTAATAAATGGATTATGAATAACCGGATAATTAGCCTGCTAATGGCAAATTAGCCTGCTAATTGGGTTTTGCTATTCCAAACGGTTGTTGAAAAAAATACCGTGGGCGATGGCACCAGGAAACGCACACAGTTTCTAGGAATAAACTGTGTTGGATCAATGAACAATCACACACGACTTTCTCTTGAAAACTGTTTTTGTTAGGCCACCTTGAGCAAACGTTTACCACATAAAAACTGCGTGTGATGGATAGCCTTTGCCACACAGTTTCTTCTACAGACCGTGTGTGATACATTCAATAACGCAAATGATTTAACGGGAAAAATTGTGTGTGATGTACCTGTGAACGGAAATGTTTTCTTTGGAGCGACCGTGTGGGATGTACATACGAACGGAAACGTTTAGCGGGGCCTGACTATGTGGGATGTATTTGCGACCGAAAACAATTTCGCCCTATAATTGTATTTTTTAGCTCTACTATACGTATTTCCGTATTTGAGTGCTCGGCGGTCGCACACGTTCTCATTTTGCCAAGCGTGTCGGCCAGGAGGGCATATCCCCGACGGTTTCTGGGTCGTCTGGGAAGGACCCCCTATCTCCCACACTCACTTGGCGATGGCTCCAAATGCCGTCACGGAAAGGGGTCAAAAACCGTTTGTTTAGGACCGACGCACACCGGTGAAGGCCAAACGAACCCTGAAAAATTCCAAGATTAAAAACAACACTCCTGTTGTTCTATGTTGACACTAGAAATTTTTTGAAAGCAATAAGAGGCAACGGATATCGTCCCGTCCCCAAAGGTGGTACGTTCCCTACCGAAACCATCCTGCTTCTTGTGACAAGCTTTGGTTTGTGAGAAGCTTATACCCAAACCTGCCCCAAATGGGACAATTTTTTTACCACGGCATGTTGATGCCGCTCCATGATAGCATGCCAAGTTTCATGAATTTTAGACAAGTTTTCGATTTACTAGAATTTAAAAACCAGGCATCTCAATATTTTGCCGGCAATCAACAGTGCCCTGGTGTTTGAATTTCATTCCCATCTCTTGCATGGGACCTAGAAATTCACCCAAGGACACACATGTGATTTTTCAACCAACTTTAGTGCATTCGAGCATGTGCTTGTAGTTCAAATTTGAATTATGCACATAAAATGCCTAGAAAACCCAGTTAATGTATAAAAAAGGCCAAACGAACCCAGAAAAATTCCAAGATTAAACACAACACTCCTATTGTTCTATGTTGACAATAGAAATTTTTTGAAAGCAATAAGAGGCAACGAATATTGTCCCATCCCCGAAGGTGGTACGTTCCCTATCGAAACCATCATGCTTGTTGTGAGAAGTTCTGGTTTGTGAGAAGCTTATAACCGAACCTGCCCCAAATGGGACAAATTGTTTACCACGGCATGTTGAAGCCGCTCCATGATAGCATGCCAAGTTTCATGAATTTCAGACGAGTTTTGGATTTACTGGAATTTAAAAACCAGGCATCTGAATGTTTTTCCGGCAATCAACAGTGCCCTGGTGTTTGAATTTCATTCCCATCTCTTGCATGGGACCTAGAAATTCACCCAAGGACACACATGTGATTTTTCAACCAACTTTAGTGCATTGGAGCATGTGCTTGTAGTTCTAATTTGAATTATGCACATAAAATGCCTAGAAAACCCAGTTAATGTATAAAAAAGGCCAAACGAAGCCCGAAATATTCCAAGATTAAACACAACACTCCTGTTGTTCTATGTTGACAATAGAAATTTTTTGAAAGCAATAAGAGGCAATGGATATCGTCCCATCCCCAAAGGTGGTACATTCCCTATCGAAACCATCATGCTTGTTGTGAGAAGCTCTGGTTTGTGAGAAGCTTTTACCCGAATCTGCCCCAAATGGGAGAATTTTTTTACCATGGCATGTTGATTTCGCTCCATGATAGCATGCCAAGTTTCATGATTTTAGTTGCATGTGTGATGCAGGGCATATGGTTCAACTCAATGAACTTTTTGCGACGAGGAGGAACAAAAGAAACGTGCAGCCTGATGAAGGCGTGTGTGATATAGAGCATACGGTTCACTCAGATGAACTGTTTGTGATTAGGCAACACAAAAGAAACGGTTAGCCAGATCAAGGTGTGTGCGATATGCGGCAAACAGGTCTGTAATCAGAAATGTGTGCGAAGACCAATAATAACACACACGATTGCTCCTAATAAGCCGTGTGATTTGCTCGATCTACAATAGAATAACATGTATATATATATGTATATATAACTGAAATAAACATCCAATTACATAACTGACTATACAGATCATTCGCACACACCTCAATAAACAATTGTGTGCATTCTAAAGTAGGAGAAACGATCGTCTAGTCATCTCCTTCTTGTGACGCTCCCGCCATTGTATGTGGCTCGATCCCTCGTCTGGGTCACGAAGAAGACAGTTCCTCATGTCAACGATCCGCTTGTATAGCTCGTAGCTTGTCTACGCGTCCATGACCGCATACTTAACATGTTGTTCATCCAGTCTCTTATGCCACACACTGTGCTAGGCGTTCCTGTCCTTATTGCTCTCATTCTTCATCTTCATGTAGTAGGGGTCGATGATGGCCGAGGCGAGGTCAACCAGGGAGTTCAGTTTGTTTTTGTCGCTTCCCCAGACCTTGTAGTGACTTTGGATGTTGACAAGATTCGGGCATTTCAAGTCCGAAACCTTGAGCGCTTTTAGATCGTTCGTGGTGTCCACCGTAGTGAAACTGTAGTCGAAGTTGTTGATAAACCTGGAGAAACTCTCGCAAGGCCTTGTGGCAAGGTGGTAGTGGTAGACGAGGACGTCATGTCGCACGCACAACTGGGCGACGACAACCTTCTGATCGTGCCCGACACGACCGCTGGTATACTCAATGTCAAAGCCGACCACTCGGTACTTGTCCTCGGCAAGGAACTGCTCCATAGTTTGGATGGAGCTCTCCACCGAGACCACATCGTTCGTGTACACCACTGAGAGGGTCTTCCCCCTCATGTGGGTGTCCACTACGTGATGCGTGGTGAACTGCCCGCCGTTGTCATCGTCGGCCGTTGGGAGCGCCATTGGAGCCACGGGGAGTGCCATTGGAACCGCTGGATGTCCTCTCTGTATGTGTCCTCGTGGGTGTGCTTATTGTGTCATGTGAGACGAGAGATGAAGGTAAATGGCCGTAGGAATAAAAGGGGGCCGGGCATTGTGGATTCTCGGCGCGTCCGCATGGCAGTTTTGCAGTGGGTAACTACATCGTCGCGCCACGCCCGGCGCAACCGCTTGCACACGAATGTGCATGCTCGTGTGTCAGCCCCAAACACTGGTAGCACGCGTGGAGGGACAAGGGCAGAGCACCCACAGGGACGCGAGAGTAGAGCGTGCATGGCGGGACACGAGCAGAGCGCGCCGCGGCCGCCTGAACCACAAGCAACCACACACATAGAGCAGTTGAACAGGCAGGAAATGGTTTACAAGCCGGCCAACAGTTGCGTCGCTGCGTAGAGAGCGACCGTGTGCTACCACCTCCATCTAGTCTATAGTCTCCTTTATATTATGTGCCATACTTTGCCCTCAAATTTAACCGACAAAATGCATGTTTTAAAAAGTATATAATTGGAAACTATGTTCAAATACAAATCCAACTATATAATCTTTGGCGACATGCATTCGTATTTTATTAGTTAAATCATACTTATAAACCAAGATGGTGGTATAGTAGGTAATTAAATCGCAAACATTTTTTATTAACCGTATGTGTACGTGGCCTTTCGTCCTCCTCTCGCACGTCTTGTCACCCCGCTGCCACAGACGGCTTACGGCGCAAGCTTGTGCAGTGCGCGGGGGCGTTCTTTTGGCCAAACGGTGGCGCCAATGAATCGTCGGTGAGACCATTCCCGCGCAACCTCGCAGGTTCCTGCGCAAGCTTCCCGCCCGACTCGGTGAAATCCCGCAAAATCCCAATGCTTAACGGCTTGCAATATAAACCCTCACGGCCGGCGAGTCCTGCGTCGCATTTTCCCATCCCTCCCTGTAGCTTATCTCGTCTGCTTCTCCCACAATCGCCAATGACACTGGTCCGTCGTCATCGCTCAGCCACTCCGCCGTCATCAGAGGACAGCTCCAGCTGGGAGGCTACACCTCGGCGGCGGCGCAG
>NW_024119160.1:0-16778 GCF_003073215.2 Triticum urartu
CCCCGTTGGTGTTTGCCCCCCCCCCCCCCCAAGCTTGTCTAACAAGATAGGAGGGCGCCACTCTCCCTATTAGGCCTTTAGCTAATTCTATTAGCCCACAACCCCTAAATAAATACTAGGAGCCTCTCAATCAATATTAGATCCCTCTAATATTTATATTAGGTCCCCGAAAACAATTTCCGCCTATTATCATTTTTCGGTATTCCCCGAAACATTTCTGGTAACCCCAAAATGCTTCTAGTTTCTCTCGAAACTATTTATTATGTTCCCGAAACTATTCCTTGAATATTTTCTCATAACTCTCACTCCACAATCACTCAACTAATCGTGATTCTCTTAAGCGTGTGACCTAGGTTCCATAAAACATAGACCTGAACAAAACTCCCTTTTGTTCAATGATCAATAGCAGAACCATGGACATCCATATTGAGCCCTATGAATACACGAATGATATTCAAGTGAACCTTTGGTTATCATATGCTATTCCCTTTGCTTCATGATACTTTACAAAACCCGAGGTGAGATATATCAGTATCCTCTTGAGTCATGCTCATGCTCACTATACCGGTCTCCTTGTTACCGGTTTTGTTCTTCTTTCTCGTTGACATCTTCCGGCATCCCTGTGACATGGTCACCCATGTCTGTCTAGACGACGACGGATGTCATCACATTAAGAGGGCCCTAATAATATATCGATGAGCAAACCCCACTCTTGAGTCATCTAGCTCCTTGTCCAATGAACCTGAAAGTTGTCGTTATGATCACCGTGTTACAGATGATGTTTGAGCAACCCCAAAGTCCATCATCCAGTATGAAGTACTATGCTACTCTCATGGTCTAAAGAACTAAAGCATATGTTCTTCATGTTATATCAATAAACTTGTGACGATTACATCTCAAAATATAACAAACAAGTTGGGTCAATTGAATATAATCATTCTTCTAACATCATACTCTCAATGTTGTTTGATATCCTTGTTACACTTGACCAAATACCCATGATCAGAAAAACATGATCACACAACACTTGAACTAGTCCTAGAAGCAAGACTAGGAATCAGATTTTACCGTTCCAGGCTATACAACATGGCAACGCGTCTAGGCTATACAAACGTGCTGATTATCAAGTTACATCAGTGAATGAATCCATGAATTGACCAACATATAGAGTAACAAGAAGCAAAATCTACGATCTCCATGGTTGATGATCATGATGGCCATATTGTCTCCATTCATGCAATCACACTGCAAAACTTCATGATGAACTTGGAGATGGTGCACCACTGATGCGCTAGCGACTTCGCATCGTGTTCATGGATAATATGCATGTCATAGGGCGTGAAGCTTTTTTTGCTCGTGAAACGAAGCATGCACATTTTGCCAAATGGCCGAGCCTTCGCTCATGCCTACAAAGTCTGCAGATACGGCTAACCACGCATCTCACAAAAAGTCATCGTCGATCACCGAATACCCCACCATCGTGCCTGCTGGGCGTGGTGACTGCCATGGACGGTGTTGACAGGGGCCGAAGGGTACAACTACAGAGGGATCCTGAGTGGACGACGACGAACTCCAAAGCGGGCAGACGCGTAGGTGGGGGTTTGCGGATGTCCAAGGATGTCTGGGCGGCTGCTAGAGAGGTACAATGACGCAGCGGATATGATGGGTGTGAATGAAAGCAAAGGGGAGCAAGACGGAGCAGAAGAAAAGTGGACCGAAAGATGGATTTAAATGAGCCAGGTTGTCGAAGTCCTACGCCGCTTCGGACTCCCGCAAAGTTTCCTCAATTGGCTTCCAGTTAGTGGAAAAACAGACAGCCAATCTTTGACAGATCAAAGCAGGGCTGCGGTGGATGACAAAACTCGAATTTGAGAGTTGAGAGTTTGCGTTGAAGATCCCCTGAGCACGGCAAAAGACCTCGTGCCATACGGGATGGGGACGATTCCATCCTGTACCGGATCAAGCGATTTGTTTTTTCTCCCCGCACCGTGACCCTTGGTACTCGGTGCTTATCCTCTAGAGCCGTCGCTCTCAGGAATCTACGGACCCAAAAACCTATTCACAGGAACAAGGGATCACGAGATGCCACCATCGTCGCGGCTCAGCTCGTGGTACTACTACCAGAATAGAATTCTCGCTAGTGGTGGCGGATAACGAGAGCACGGCGCCAAGGCGGACACGTACACCATACGTATGCGTGTGTATAGCTCGCGACGAGGCATCGCCGGCGGCAGCAACGCGACGTGAGCCTGCTAACTAACGGTAGCTCGGTGGATGCAGTAGGCCTATCCGGTCCAGGTCCAGGTCAGCCGTAGGGCCGGCTACTGTAGCGTTTCGTTAGCGCCGTAGAAGACGCGCGTGGCGTATATGTGCCCAGCGACGTGGCATCGTCGTGTCCTTTTCTGCGTCAAGCGGTAAAGCGCGACGGTGTGTAAAAGCTAGTCGACCCAGGGCTATATCCGTTTCCTCCGAGGAACAGCAGAGGGGCTAGTACAGGGGGCTAGTGGCCGGCAAGCAGCGACTCTCCCGGCCTCCATGAGCTGCACAACCCTCCTCCAAGAACTCCTCGCATGGTCGCATGGTGTGCACTTTTGGGCATATTTTGCGCGCCATTTGATCCACTAGCTAGATAGCTAGGAGGAAATAAGACCACGTACGCCTACTTTTGAGGACCTACGGAGCTTTCGTACGAATGTGCTGACACGGCAGCATGTAAATTGTCTATGCAGCTGTATAATTAACAATGGTCGAAAAGACAATGCTGGAGAGAATCAGAACAAGATTTTGTACTTGTTGTATTGTTTGTTGGCGACTTGAAAAGCTGTCCAAGACAAAAGACAAAAAAATAATTGCGAGTGAAAACAATGTGCAAGACAAATATTGATGATCAATATATATGGATTTGCTATTGCTCGTCTAGATGAGAAATAATAAAGTTTCGGAGGTGCTCGTAGAGGTGAGTGTGCAAGTGTGTGTTCATAGGTGTAGAAGTGTATACTCTAGCCAATGCAATCAAAAGACCAATTTGATGAAAAAAGACTAGGCAATACATTTATACGTCAACAATATGGGTGAGTGTATGTGGGCATCCGTGATTGTACTTTGTTAAGAAAAACTCTTACACAACGAATCTCCACGTAAAATCAAACAGTGTAGGAGTCAGATGAGACATAGTTATTTATCATCTAGATTAGAGCCAGGTACACTCCTGCCAAAAAGATATCGGTCCTAACAAAAGAGGTTGTGGCGCTGGTTTCTTCCTTTTTTTTCTTTGCTGTCACGGCGGCAAATCTAAGTACTTGCCGGCTCCAACCGTCGGGTCATGGATCTCCTTCTATCTGCCTACTGCTCCAGCGTCCGGCAGTGGGTGGAAAAAAGAATCGTGATGCCTTGGCTCCGGTTGGTAGCCCAGGTTATGATCCCCCCCCCCCCTCTCTCTCTCACACACACATACGTACACGAACAGGCGGATGGTGCTGTCTAATCATTCAGTTGATCTTTTGATTTTTGACCCACTCGAGCTTGTCCATGGGGACAGAGTCGATGGAGCTCCAGAGTAGATTCCATGCGCTCCTAGAGGCAGTGGGGTTAAGGTTTCTAGCCCCGTGTTTTGCGACGGTGAAATATGGTGTCAAACGCTTTAGATCGGTTCTGCAGTTCAATGGAGACGACTATGGCTTGAGGGTCCTTATCCTTAGGGGCACGCGCATGAAGACTTCTTGGTTTTCATCGATAAGGCCAGGCTAGCTTCGGTAAGGGAGCGACAACTCTGGCACATTGGCGGCTCGTTCTGGTGGCGGTAGTGGTGAAAGGACCTTGATGTATTTTTTATTATGTTAGGGATGCTTTATACTTCCGGTGAATATTTATAATATGTCTGGACCTTTTTCACAAAAAGAGAAGTCCTACTAACATGATCATAAAACCTATTCTCGAAAGCCAGCCGGTGTGTCTATCAAGGAGAGCAATTCAGTGCGGCAACTTCAACATATTTTCCATGTTGTTCGTGGCATGATCTGGTTGTCCAACTCTTTGGACTAGTGGTAATGGATGCAAGCCTACGTGGGGAGGTGCCCCACCGTTGTTTCTTCAGTGATTTATGGATCAGGATGAGACGAACAACCCACTGCAGCACAACATCAACTACCACCACCATATGCAATACCATGACCACGAGATAATCCCAAATACTGGCGCCTCCATGAAGGTAACACTGCATGAAAGTCGTCGCCGTCTTCTGTTTTCACCCAGGGGAGCTTAGTTCTCCACTACCACGTAAAACTTATATGTCTCAAACATATCTATAAAAATTTACTATGTTCATGCTACTTCTATATCATTATTGCAACACTTTGGCACATATTTGTATTGATATATTGGACTAATCTATTAATGTAGTACCTAGTGCCACTTGCTCTTTTATGCATTGTTTGGACTTTGTAGAAAAATACCTTTCTCGGGACTAAAAAATAAAAAAAATCCTTTAGAAAGTTTCACATCAGTACAAAGCCAGGAGCGCGAGAGGAGGCCAGAGAAGAGCAACCGTGGCTCCACATGGTGGGCCCATGTGTCCAAGGCCTAGCCGGCAAGGTGGGGCCACATGGAGGCCCTCAACTACCTTTCAACTGTCTCTCGGTTCCCTGCCTTTATATTTCTCTGAAAAACCCAAAAACAATTATCAAGAATTTTTCTGCCGCCACACGCGTTCCGAGGTGATCCTATCTGGAATTATTTTTTGTTACTCTGTCGCATGGGTAAATCATCATTGAAGTTATGTTCATGGATCGTGTTGTCATCATGTCCATGTGTGAGTAGTCCTCGTTGGATCATGGGTCCATATAGTATCTAGATGACATACTCTCTCCCTTGATTCTCAATACAAAGATCAAATGAGCTTCCGTACATGATTGTTATCCAACTAATGTAATTCTTGATGTGTTCATTGTGGTGTGATGAATTGTCACTCTATTATTATATCTATATATGATTTCTTTTGGATTATTTGTTGCGTTAATTATAGACACTAGATGACCCGTTGCACCAATTCATGCAGAGACTAACTGCAACCCAGAACCTAGGCGGACTATTTGAAACATAAAAGAGGAAGCTAAGCAAGTGGAGTTCGAATCATGAGGTCGCAACAAGTAGGAACCCTGCAATCATGGTGGCGTCACTTCAAAGACATCAGGACAGGCGAACCTCGTGACCTCGAACCCATAGCCTCGGCATGGCCCAAAGCACGGTGGGAGGCCCGAATCCTTGGATCCTCCACTGGTGGCTCCGAAGTCACAAGAATGATGTCCCGGAAGCCCCATAATTGGCAATCCCGAAACCCTTCTAAAGCCAGACTTACCAGGGCAGGCCATGATAAACGATCGAGGCTAAAGGAGACCACATGGGTTCTCATTCTCGAAGGCCAAGATACTCCAACTCGAGACACGCTCGGTGGATACTGACAGTACAATATACTGGGGATGGCTTGTAGAGGGGAAGCCTGGCACTAGGCCTACCATGGTTCCCATGCGTCCTGGACGAACCCCGGCGACAGGAGGGATCCCGTAGGCCCAGATGGAACCCGGGACCATCTTGGCATGCAAGCCAAGATGGCGGTGGCCTGAGATCAGATGACCCCCCCCCCCTGTTAACCCTTTCCCCTACTGTCTATACAAGGCAGGCCTAGGGGTAGTCATTCACATCTACTTTCGTAGTCCATAAATCTCGATAGCTTATACATCATCTCCATTGTAGCCCCTCGCACGAGGTGCTCCACCATGAATACATATAGAATCAGGACATAGGTATTACCTCTCCTAGAGGACCCGAACCAGGGTAACCCCCTTGTGTGAACTACCCCCTACTGTCTATACAAGGCAGGCCTAGGGGTAGTCATTCACATCTACTTTCGTAGTCCATAAATCTCGATAGCTTATACATCATCTCCATTGTAGCCCCTCGCACGAGGTGCTCCACCATGAATACATATAGAATCAGGACATAGGTATTACCTCTCCTAGAGGACCCGAACCAGGGTAACCCCCTTGTGTGAACTACCTTTCCGTACTTTCAGCTGCGTTCACCACCCCACCAAGGGTACTGCCAGTTCTTTGTACCTTCACCTTCTACCCTCGACTTATTCCTACCTCCAACCACTATATATTTTATACCTCTTGCACTTGTTGGGGAACATAGCATGCAATTTCAAAAATATTCCTACGCTCACGCAAGATCTATCTAGGAGATGCATAGAAATGAGAGGGGAGAGTGTGTCCACGTACCCTCGTAGACCAAAAGCGGAAGCGTTTGACAACGCAGTTAAGGTAGTCAAACTTCTTCTTATTCCGACCGATCAAGCACCGAACGTATGGCACCTCCGAGTTATGCAGACGTTCAGCTCGATGACGTCCACGTACCCTCTTGATCCAGGCGAAGTGTCGAGGGAGAGTTTCGTCAGCACGACGGCGTGGTGACGGTGATGATGAAGTGATCCGCGTAGGGCTTCGCCTAAGCACTACGACAATATTACCGACGGCGTAAACTGTGGAGGGGGCGCCGCCCATGGCTAGGAATTAATGTTGTGTGTTCTAGCGGTGCCCCCCATATATATATAGGTGGGAGAGGGAGAGGGGCTGCAAGGGGCGCCCCAAGTAGGAGTAATCCTACTTGGGTGCCTCCTCCAAGTCGGCCTCCCCCCTTCCATATCCATTAGAGGGGAAAGGAAAGAGAGGGGGAGGGGAAGGAAAGGGGGAGGCCGAATCCTCCCATTTCCTTCTTCCTTCCCTTTCCTTTCCTTATCCTCTTATTCGGCCTATTGGGGGCGCACCAGCCCCTTTTGGGGCTGGTCTGTCCCTCTCTTGGCCCATTAGGCCCATATAGCTTGCCGGGGGTTGCCCGGAACCCCTTCCGGTGACCCGATACGTACCTGGTACCCCCAGAACACTTCTGGTGTCCAAATACTATCGTACTATATATGAATCTTTACCTCTCGACCATTTTGAGACTCCTCGTCATGTCCGTGATCTCATCCGGGACTCCGAACAACATTCGATCACCAAATCACATAGCTCATATAATACAAAATCATCATCGAACGTTAAGCGTGCGGACCCTACGGGTTCGAGAACTATGTAGACATGACGGAGACACCTCTCCGGTCAATAACCAATAGTGGAACCAGGATGCTCATATTGGTTCCCACATATTCTAGAAGATCTTTATCGGTCGTACCATAATGACAACATACGTTATTCCCTCTGTCATCGGTATGTTACTTGCCCGAGATTCGATCGTCGGTATCTTCATACCTAGTTCAATCTCGTTACCGGCAAGTCTCTTTACTCATTCCGTAATGCATCATCCTGCAACTAACTCATTAGTCACATTGCTTGCAAGGCTTATTATCATGTGCATTACCGAGAGGGCCCAGAGATACCTCTCCGATACTCGAAGTGACAAATCCTAATATTGATCTATGCCAACCCAACAAACACCTTCGGAGATACCTGTAGAGCATCTTTACAATCACCCAGTTACGTTGTAATGTTTGATAGCACACAAGGTATTCGTCCGGTATCCGGGAGTTGCATAATCTCATAGTCGAAGGAATATGTATTTGACATGAAGAAAGCAATAGCAATAAAATTGAACGATCAATATGCTAAGCTAACGGATGGGTCTTGTACATAACATCATTCTCCTAATGATGTGATCACATTATCAAATGACAACTCATCTCCATGGTTAGGAAACCTTAACCATCTTTGATCAACGAGCTAGTCAAGTAGAGGCTCACTAGGAACACAGTGTTTGTCTATGTATTCACACATGTATTAAAGTTTCCGATTAATACAATTCTAGCATGAATAATAAAACTTTATCATGATATAAGAAAATATAAAATAACAACTTTATTATTGCCTCTAGGGCATATTTCCTTCAGTCTCCCACTTACACTAGAGTCAATAATCTAGTTCACATCGACATGTGATTTAACACCAACAGTTCACATCTTTATGTGATTAACACCCATAGTTCACATCGCCATGTGACCAACACCCAAAGGGTTTACCGAAGTCAATAATCTAGTTCACATCGCTATGTGATTAACACCCAAAGTGTACTAAGGTGTGATCATGTTTTGCTTGTGAGAGAAGTTTACTCAATGGGTCTGCCACATTCGGATCCGTATGTATTTTGCAAATTTCTATGTCTACAATGCTCTGCATGGAGCTATGATACGTCTCCAACGTATCTATAATTTTTAATTGTTTCATGCTATTATATTATCAACCTTGGATGTTTTATATGCATTTATATGCTATTTAATATGATTTTTGGGACTAGCCTATTAACCTAGAGCCTAGTGCCAGTTTCTATTTTTTCCTTGTTTTAGAGTATCGCAAAAAAGGAGAATCAAACGGAGTCCAATTGACCTGAAACTTCATGGGACTTATTTTTGGACCAGAAGAAGCCCATGGAGTATCGGAGATTGACCAGAAGAGTCTGGGGCTGCCCACGAGGGTGGGGGCGCGCCTGCCCCCCTCGGCGCGCCCCCTTCCTCGTGGACAGCCCGGAGATCCACCTGTCGTGGGAACGATTCTATATACATCCATATACCCTAAAAACTTCGGCCCCCCGCGGCGCCCCCCTCTCCGGGGGGGCCCGCCCGGAGATCCACCTGTCGTGGGAACGATTCCGACAATAATAAGGTATAGGGTAACAGAGCATGATCTATCGAGATGCATATGGGTAACACGGTAGTTTTAGCGAGTTCGGGCCTCTCACGGTGGAGATAACAGCCCTACGTCTCGTGCTCCGGAGAGGCTTTGTTTTATCTCAGTATATATCCGGAGATTACAATGTGTGTTCGAGAAAGAGAGGGAGAGCGGATCTCCATGCCTGAGCTATGTCCTGAGACTAATGGTTAGAAAGAGATAGGTGGAAGAAAAGGAGCCCCACTAGTCTAGTGGTGGGGGTGGCTTATATAGAGTGCGCCACCCCCTCACCTCCTATGTTACAAAGTGGGGGCGTTAATGCCATAACTCAGCCTACTACTAAGATGATGCTTCGCGTGCCTTGTCGACTGCTGGTCTTCGCATATCCGAGTGAGGTCAGGTGTTCTGAGTGGAACGAGTTCGTCCAGTGGAGTGCTATGCTCCGAGTGGTTGTTGTCGTCCGAGTGACTTGATGGTCATCTGAGTGGATACTATGTCTGTACGAAATTTATTCGGACCCACATGCTGTGTGGACCCCATGCTTTATGATATTTCGACCCTTCGTGGGCCTACCTGTTATGTGTATCCCCAACATTAGCCCCCGAATCAATTGCGATTTTGCAGAACGAGTTTGTGAAAGACACAATTTGGCCCTAGTGATTACGGAAATACTCGGTACCTGTCATCGTGCTTTCAGACAACTGAGGTTTTAACAAAATCTCAATGGATTCTGGTACTGTGCTTCCCAACTGATCTGGGGTAAGTGCCCGCAAGGAGCAACTTGGTGACATTCAATCATCTTTTGGAAGAGGTTAACTTGTGATTAGAGCGTGGATGTGTCATTAAATCCGGGCAAGAAGATTGACGCATGGACTGTTCTCTCGGAGAGATGCCATTCTTATCCCGGAGGAACATCAATACGAGTCGGTTCTTGATCCAAGCTTATGAGTTTCACGCTTTGAGTCCTAGAAGAAGGCTCAAGACAGGTCCACAGAGGAGCGTTAATCTCACCTTATAGCAATTTTTTTTGGTAGCCGATGGGAGCCTTAGAACTTGTTTGTTTGTTGTTCTCCACTCGGACCGGTCAGGCCGTACCGATTGGAGATTACTCCAGTGAGGGCACGCTGAGTGAACCCACTGGGTGTAGTCCCCGAGACCGTTGTTGACTGCGGGCAGTCGGCGGGGGTCTGAGAGAACTAAAAATCTTCTTAGTTGGTACTGATAGAACTTGTTCCTCTCCGACTCGGAGGTCGAGTAGCACTTGAGTATCTGGTATTGGTCTAGCTTGCCCTTCCTCGACTCAGAAGTCGAGTAGCACTTGAGTGATCTGGAGCTGGTCTTGCATCGAGCAAAATGTTTCTTTCTGAGTTCTCTTCCACTGGGGGCACGCTGAGTGCACCCACTGGGTGTAGTCCTCGAGCCTCTGTCGGATAAGATGTGTCGGACAGAGGGTTTAAGTCTCCTGGTAAACCTCCACGCAGTCGACACGGTAAATATCTTTTAGTATGAAATTGAGTCAATCAGATGCATCTTCAGGCGCTTGACATGGTAAGTAAGCTCGGCCTGGAGCTGAGTCAGTCGGACTGATCTTCGTGCACTCGGCATGGAATAAATTCAGCCTGGAACTTGGTCAAGCAGTTGAATCTTCGTGCTCTCGGCACGGTGAATGAATTCATATTTTAAACTGCCGACTATAGAAAAAAGCTGGACACTCCAGGGAGTAATCGTTCCAGTAGTACTTCTTATATTGACCGTTATATTTTGCCTGAAAGGGGTATTTGTAAGAGTGGACATGCTTCCTAACTGATCGGGGTATGTTGACTGCAAGGAAGAACATGGTGGCACTCGTATGTCTCCCGGAATTTGTAAGAGTGGATAGTACTACCCTTATAGATTTTTGGCAGAACGAGCATGTATGGTCAGAAAGATATTACTGATGTGATCAATGGGTTGATCGAATGGGCATAACCCCTGAGGGTAGCATGGCCAACGGCTGTACGTAGCCCCCGAGTGATGCTCGAATGAGGTAAGCTTGCTACAGAGTGTGATATGAGGTTTGATCATATGAGTAACTTAGTCATTCCTGTGTTGGGGGTGTAGAGGTGAAGGCATGTCCAACTGATGGTGACGCGCGAGGCGGTCGAAGGGCGATGATGTGTACGACTAAGTGGCGACGCGTGGGGGCGACCGAGTGGTGAAGAAGTGCACAACCGAGTGGCGACACGCGGAGCGGCCGAGTGGTGAAGACATGCCCAACCGAGTGGCGACGCGCGGGGCGGCCGAGTCATGATGTGCGAGGTGATCGAATGATGAAGACGTGCATAACTGAGTGGCAATGCGCGGGGCGGCCGAGGGGTAAGGATGTGTACAACAGAGTGATGACGTGCGGGGCGGCCGTGTAGTGAAGGCATGCACAACCGAGAGGCGACGCGCGGAGTGGCGAGTGGTGAAGACGTGCACAACCGAGCGGTGACGCATGGGGCGGCCGTGTGGCGAAGGCATGCACAACCGAGAGGCGACGCACGGAGCGGCCGAGTGGTGAAGACATGCACAACTGAGTGGTGACGTGCGGGAGGGCCGAGTGACGACACGCAGCGTGGCCAAGTGACGACGCGCGGGGCAGCCGAGTAAAAGATTGGATGTCCAGCCAATTGGCTGAAATGGTCTTCGAAGGAGTTAGCCAGATGCTTTCGAAGCTAATGTAGCGACGAGGTCGGTGTAGTGTGGTTGCGACGCAACAAGACCGGCGTGACAACCGAGTCTGAGTAGGAATAAAAGGTGGCGTGCAGAGCATCTGGGTGATTATAAAACTTGTCAAACTGGCGGATCGAATGCACTTGTTGAAGTGAAGGATCTAACTGGTGATGAAGTACTCGACTACTCAGGAGAGTCTCATTCCAAATGAGATGCAGCCCCAATGCGGTGTAGCCCCCGAGCGTACTACAGGCTTCGACAAAGGACATGTCAGAATACGAGAAATATAGTTTTGAATGAATGATTTGCAATTCATCGAGTCGGACTCGGGTAAAGATGAGGAGAAGCTTCCGAGTGATGCTCGAAAGAGGCAAACTCGCAAAGGAGTGAAGTGTGACGTTTAATTATAAAAGGGACTTATCTGTCTCATGCCTGACGAGGTCTATATCATTGAGATGATGAAGAGGATTCCACAGAGGGGTTGGTCGGATGTGTTTGAAGTCAACAGAGCGACAATGTCAGTGTTGTGGTGTGCTAGAACCGGTACGGTGACCGAGTCCGGGCATCGATGAAGTTGGCGCATAGGGCCGTCGAGTGATCGCGTAACTTGTGTAAAAAATGGCACAAGACAACGAAATAATTTCTCGAGGAAATTTGATGTGTGTTGAAATGATTTGTGTTAATAACACCCATAGACACCCGCTGGGAGTGCAAGGGGCTTGCTGGTTAACCAGCAAGAGTCTGAAAGAGCGAAGGATCCATTCAAACTTGTCAAAGTGTTGGCTCAAATAAAATAGAAGTGTAGTGTTTCAACTGAGTTGCAGCCCCGGAGGACCGATGCAAACTCGAAATGAAGAACATGTGGTGTTCGTCAATGATGTATGGAAAGAATGGAAGTTGGACTTGGGTGAAAATAAGCAGCCGAGCGTAGAGGTACACTTGGTGGCGTGGCCTCCGAGTGAATGTGATGTGTGAATAACAGGATACTTGAGAATGCGAAAATAATATAATGTAGTGCATGTAGAATGACTTAGCTGTCTGAAGGCGCGCGAGTGGTCGAGTGGTGAAGATATGTTCAACCGATGGCGATGCGAGGGGCGACCGATTGATGTAGATGTGTCCAACCGAGTGCCGATGCACGGGGCGGCCGAGTAGTGATGAGGTGACCAACCGAGTGGCGACGTGCGGAGCGGCCGAGCGGTGATGGGGTGACCAACCGAGTGGCGACGCGTGGGGCGGCCGAGTGGTGATGAGGTGACCAACCCGGAGACGACGCACGAAGCGGCCGAATGGTTATGAGGTGACCAACCGAGTGGCGACGCGCGGAGCGGCCGAGTGAAGGACTACGTGTCCAGCCAAGTGGCGACGCGCGGGGCGGCTGAGTGGTGATGAGGGGACCAAGCGATAGCGACGCGCGGGGCGGCCGAGTGGTGATGAGGCGACCAACCGAGTGGCGACGCACGGAGCGGCCGAATGGTTATGAGGTGACCAACCGAGTGGCGACGTGCGGAGCGGCCGAGTGGTGATGAGGTGACCAACCGAGTGGCGACGTGCGGAGCGGCCGAGTGGTGATGAGGTGACCAACCGAGTGGCGACGTGCGGAGCGGCCGAGTGGTGATGAGGTGACCAACCGAGTGGCGACGTGCGGAGCGGCCGAGTGGTGATGAGGTGACCAACCGAGTGGCGACGTGCGGAGCGGCCGAGTGGTGATGAGGTGACCAACCGAGTGGCGACGTGCGGAGCGGCCGAGTGGTGATGAGGTGACCAACCGAGTGGCGACGTGCGGAGCGGCCGAGTGGTGATGAGGTGACCAACCGAGTGGCGACGTGCGGAGCGGCCGAGTGGTGATGAGGTGACCAACCGAGTGGCGACGTGCGGAGCGGCCGAGTGGTGATGAGGTGACCAACCGAGTGGCGACGTGCGGAGCGGCCGAGTGGTGATGAGGTGACCAACCGAGTGGCGACGTGCGGAGCGGCCGAGTGGTGATGAGGTGACCAACCGAGTGGCGACGTGCGGAGCGGCCGAGTGGTGATGAGGTGACCAACCGAGTGGCGACGTGCGGAGCGGCCGAGTGGTGATGAGGTGACCAACCGAGTGGCGACGTGCGGAGCGGCCGAGTGGTGATGAGGTGACCAACCGAGTGGCGACGTGCGGAGCGGCCGAGTGGTGATGAGGTGACCAACCGAGTGGCGACGTGCGGAGCGGCCGAGTGGTGATGAGGTGACCAACCGAGTGGCGACGTGCGGAGCGGCCGAGTGGTGATGAGGTGACCAACCGAGTGGCGACGTGCGGAGCGGCCGAGTGGTGATGAGGTGACCAACCGAGTGGCGACGTGCGGAGCGGCCGAGTGGTGATGAGGTGACCAACCGAGTGGCGACGTGCGGAGCGGCCGAGTGGTGATGAGGTGACCAACCGAGTGGCGACGTGCGGAGCGGCCGAGTGGTGATGAGGTGACCAACCGAGTGGCGACGTGCGGAGCGGCCGAGTGGTGATGAGGTGACCAACCGAGTGGCGACGTGCGGAGCGGCCGAGTGGTGATGAGGTGACCAACCGAGTGGCGACGTGCGGAGCGGCCGAGTGGTGATGAGGTGACCAACCGAGTGGCGACGTGCGGAGCGGCCGAGTGGTGATGAGGTGACCAACCGAGTGGCGACGTGCGGAGCGGCCGAGTGGTGATGAGGTGACCAACCGAGTGGCGACGTGCGGAGCGGCCGAGTGGTGATGAGGTGACCAACCGAGTGGCGACGTGCGGAGCGGCCGAGTGGTGATGAGGTGACCAACCGAGTGGCGACGTGCGGAGCGGCCGAGTGGTGATGAGGTGACCAACCGAGTGGCGACGCGTGGAGCGGACGAGTGTTGATGAGGTGATCAACCGATGGCGACACGTGGGGCGGCCGAGTGGTTATGAGGTGATCCAACCGATGGCGACGCGTGGAGCGGCCAAGTGGTTATGAGGTGACCAACCAATAACGACGCACGGGACGGCCGAGTGAAGTAGACGCGTCCCGTGAAGTGACGAGGCGCGGGACGTCCGAGTGAAGTAGACGCGTCCCGCAGAGTGGCTACGTGCAGGGCGTCCGAGTAAAGTAGACGCGTCCCGCGGAATGATGAGGCGCGGGACGTACGAGTGAAGTAGATGCGTCCCGTGAAGTGGCGAGGCGTGGGGCGTCCGAGTGAAGTAGACGCGTCTCGCGGAGTGGCTACGTGCGGGGCGCCCGAGTAAAGTAGACGCGTCCCGCGGAATGACGAGGCGCGGGACGTACGAGTGAAGTAGATGTGTCCGGCGGAATGACGAGGCGCGGGACGTACGAGTGAAGTAGATGTGTCCGGCGGAATGACGAGGCGCGGGGCCTCCGAATAAAGTAGACATGTCCCACGAAGTGATGACATGCGGGACGTCCGAATGAAATAGACGCGTCCCGCGGAATGACGAGGTGCAAGACGTCTAAATGAAGTAGATGCGTCCCCTGAAGTGGCGACATGTGGGGCGTTCGATTGATGAAAATGTGTGTAACTGATCATTGGTATGCAGGCGGCCAAGTGGCGGCCTGCAGGCGACCGAGTGGCAATGATCCCGTTTGGTCCGAGCGAACTAGTCACGTCCGAGTGATCATGCGGACTCAAGAAAGTTTTTGCCGAGTGGATGATGCCGGGGGGAGAAGCTGCTGAGCATGGCGGCATGGCCAACTCCTGGTCCATACACCGCGTCGGGTTTGTGCCTCCAGCGCGGAAGACGCTGTCGTGTGTGGGGACCGAGGCAGCTTCCGGTTGCCGCGGTGTGGTGTTGACTCCAGTGTACAGGCTATCGGCGAGCGCTTGGCACCGGACGGAGGAACTGCCGGGGCATCGTGCCTGAGACCGTTGGTCGCCGGGATTCGCCCATGCTTGCCGCTTCACATGCCGTTACATGCATTGATGGAGTTCACCACGTCCAAAACCTATACACGCATGCAAAAAGACATAGTTAGCGGTAATTAAGCAAGAGTTAAGGCCGGTATTGCATGCGATAGAAGTTTCGGTCATTTATCTCCTGCAAGCGGTTTATTGTCATGTCGTGGGAGGTCCACTGCCCATTCAAGTCCAGCGATCTGGACCAGGCGACGCTGGTGGAGATGACCTGTAGTCAATTGCCCACGTCCATAGTCTGCATGCAAGAGGTGTTAGTGTTAATTAGACAAGAATTAAAAGCGATTCTGCATGCAATGGGAGTTTCCTTTCCCACGGATTTTTTTCCCCTGCATGCAGTTTCGTTTTAATACGGGAGGGAACTGAAATTAGGAGGAGAGTTAGAGGAGCCTGGAGGAGAGCTCTGCTGCTGGCCGGAACCAGATGGCGGTCGAGAGGTGGCGATGAGGAGGATGAGCAGCTGGACGCAGTCCAATTGCGGCCGGCACAGCCAAGAGCGAGGCCGGCGCCAGCGCTGGTGGCTGCGTTTCACTGCTCGGGGAGCCGGAGCTGTGCACAGGTCAGAGTCGTGCTTCGACGCATGCGGAGCTGAGTCGAGTGCCGTCAGCCGAGCCTTGTCGCCTGAGGAGCCGGTTGACCGGATCACCGGTATACGCGTCTAACCGGCCGGGGAACAAGGCCTAGCGTTAGCGGCTGTGCGTGTGTGCGCGCTAGGCGATGGTGTCGCCGATGAGCACGCGAGATGATGATGGGTGGACGACGACACTTCATCGTTTGGGAGCCGAGCCATCGATCGGAACAAAGGGAGGCGTCCTTTTGTATGAGCTCGTGTACATACATAAAAAGAACAAACCATAGTTAGATTGTTGCAATGTTTGACTGTAAAGAGGATGAGTTGAGATGAGCAACTCCCTGATCCTTTTGTATGATGAGGAGTATTTCATGTGATGGCTGGAATTCCAATAGTCAAAATTGGTAGTGGAAGATTGTTTGATCTGGGGACATCATCCCAAGAAAGCTTGGGTTGCCCCCAGAAATTAGTCTGTCGTCGGCGATTGAAGAAAAAACCATCTGCATCATGGCTCGTTAGACGCCATTGCCCCATGGTGGGCGCCAACTGTCGTGGGAACGATTCCAACAATAATAAGGTATAGGGTAATGGAGCATGATCTATCGAGATGCATATGGATGACACGGTGGTTTTAGCGAGTTCGGGCCTCTCATGGTGGAGATAAGGGCATCTCCAGCCGCGCCCCCAACAGGCCTTCCCCAGGCGATTTTGCCGCGCCGGCGCGAAAAAAACGGCCTAGTCGCGCCCCCAGAAGCCCGTTTTTCGCCGGCTCGGGCCAAAACTGGCGCCGGCGGACCCAGGCCGAACCCGGCGCCCTGGGGGGGCGCTTGTGGAGCCGGCACAAGCGAAAAAGGCGTGTGGGTCCGCCCTGGCGGCGCCACGAGGGCCTTCTGCCC
>NW_024119161.1:0-11672 GCF_003073215.2 Triticum urartu
CAAAAGGCGCAAACGGTCCCGGGCCATGGTAAGGCGACACCCGTGGGGATACCGTGCGTGAGGCCGCAAAGTGATATGAGGTGTTACATGCTAGATCGGTGTGACTTAGAATCGGGGTCCCGACATACTTATTGCAAAAATCTATTAGTTATCGAAAAAAAGTATTACGCGCATGCTCCTAGGGGGATAGATTGGTAGGAAAATACCATCGCACGTCCCCGACCGCCACGCATAAGGAAGACAATCAATAAATAAATCATGCTCCGACTTCGTTACATAACGGTTCACCATACGTGCATGCTATGGGAATCACAAACTTTAACACAAGTATTTCTACAATCCAGAATTACTCACTAGCATGACTCTAATATCACCATCTTTATATCACAAAACAATGATAAGGAATCAAACTTCTCATAGTATTCAATGCACTTAATATGAAAGTTTTTATTATATCCCTCTTGGATGCCTATCATATTAGGACTAAATTCATAACCAAAGCAAATTACCATGCTGTTTAGAGAGACTCTCAAAATGATATAAGTGAAGCATGAGAGTTCAATAATTTCTTCAAAATAAAACTACCACCGTGCTCTAAAAAGATATAAGTGAAGCACTAGAGCAAATGACAAACTACTCCAAAATATATAAGTGAAGATCCAATGAGTAGTCGAATAATTATGTAACTATGTGAAGACTCCTTCTCATAATTTTTTTTAGATCTTAAGTACTTTATTCAAACAACAAGCAAAACAAAATAAAATTACATTGCAAGGATAGCACATATCATGTGAAGAAGCAAAAACTTAGGCTGAACCAATTGACCGATAGTTGTTGAAGAAGAAAGGTGGGATGCCAACCGGGTCATCCCCAAGCTTAGATGCTTGAGACTTCTTGAAATATTAACTTGGGATGCCTTGGGCATCCCCAAACTTGAGCTTTTGTGTCTCCTTAATTCCTTTCATATCGCGGTTTCCCTAAATCTTAAAAACTTCATGCACACAAAACTCGAGAACTCGTGAGATAAGTTAGTCAATTATTAGGGTGATCTCACTAAAATATCAAGTCAAAAGGTGCTCTTCCCAGTGTAGCAACCATCTATAACACTTAACGATCCGGAGTGCGTCATGTTCACATGAGTACAAACGGATTTTTGGGTGTAAGGCAGCGATGGTCAGACCATACATGCAGATTGTACTAGGTTGTCTTGAAGTTCTGGCAGAATAGTTCTGAGCTCGGAGAATAAAGCATCGAAAGATGAACAAGAGTCGTATGGAGATATGATCGGCAAAATCTTGGCCACTGGTCAAATTTCCGTCATCAGTGATGCACATATCAATGGCTGAGAACTAGACTTGGATCTTGAATCACTCATAATTAATTATGAGAGATATTAATTTGGGTGGGAGTGCACTTTATATTAAACTTGTTTATACATTAGTTCTACAATTAATTATTAATTTTGTCTAAATTTATTTATGTGTTTGTTGTTGTAGATAGCTCGTAATATGTTCAACTTAGCCCCTATGCTTGAGAAAGAAAAGTTGGCTGCAAATGGTGGGAACTATGCGGATTGGATCCGAAACTTGAGATTTGTTCTCAGGAGTGCTAAGAAGGAGTACATGCTGGATCAACCCCTAGGTGAAGCTCCTTTAAAGGATGTTGTACCAGAAAAAGTTGCTGCTCATGCTACTCGTAGTGATGACTATGCGTTAGTATAATGCCTCATGTTAACTTGCATGGATCCTGAACTACAGAAGCATTTTGAACGATCCACCACTCAATTCGTAATTGGGTCACTGAAAGTTCTGTACAAGAAGGCAAGGACCGAATGGTTTGAATTAACCAAGGCCCTGGTAGAATGCAAGATGAAGGAAGGTTCCTCAATGAGTGAGCATATTGTGAAGCTTGCTAGCTATGTTGATAGGCTTGCTTCACTGGAATTTGGAATTCAGCCAACACTCGGTACAAAGATTGTTCTTGCTTCACTACCCCATCTTACGATGGTTTGATCATGAATTACAACATCAATGGGATGGAGAAATGTGCAAACGAGTTGTTTGCTATGCTCAAAACTGCGGAAGCTGGGATGTAGAAGAACAAAGAAGTGTTGATGGTCAACAAGACTACCGGTTTCAAGAAGGGCAAGTCCAAGAAAAAATCTACTGGTGCTGGTAAGACCGCCTCCCAGAAGAAGAACAAGGGCGGAGCCAATGAAGAGACTAGATGTTTCTACTTCAAACAGAAAGGTCATTGGAAGCGGAACTGTAAGAAGTACTTAGCAGATAAGAAGAACGGTTCTTTAGACAAAGGTATAATAGTTATATGTGATGGAAATATGCCCTAGAGTCAATAATAAAATGGTTATTATTATATTTCCTAAATCATGATAAAGGTTTATTATTCATGCTAGAATTGTATTGATTAGAAACTTAAATACATGTGTGAATACATAAACAAAATACCGTGTCCCTAGTAAGCCTCTACTAGACTAGCTCGTTGATCAAAGATGGTTAAGGTTTCCTAACCACGGACATGTGTTTTCATTTGATAACAGGACCACATCATTAGGAGAATGATGTGATGGACAAGACCCATCTGTTAGCTTAGCATATTGATCATTCAGTTTATTGCTATTGCTTTCTTAATGTCAAATACATATTCCTTCGACTATTAGATTAGGCAACTCCCGGATACCAGAGGAATACCTTGTGTGCTATCAAATGTCACAACGTAAATGGGTGATCATAAAGATACTCTACAAGTATCTCCGAAGGTGTTTGTTGAGTTGGCATAGATCGAGATTAGCATTTGTCACTCCGAGTATCGGAGAGGTATCTTTGGGCCCTCTCGGTAATAAACATCATAAGAAGTCTTGCAAGAAAACTTACTAAGGAGTGCAAGATGATGTATTATGGAACGAGTAAAGGGACTTGCCGGTAATGAGATTGAACTAGTTATGAGAATACCGACGATCGAATCTTGGGCAAGTAACATACCGATGGAGAAAGGGAATTACGTATGTTGTCATAAGGTTTGACCGATAAATATCTTCATAGAATATGTAGGAACCAGACTGGGCATCCAAGTTCCTCTATTGGTTATTGACCGGAGAGGTGTCTCGGTCATGTCTACAGAGTTCTCGATCCCGTTGGGTCCGTACGCCTAACGTTCGTTGACGATATAGTGTTATATGATTTATATGATTTGGTGACCGAATGCTGTTCGGAGTCTCGGATGAGATCACGGACATGACGAGGATCTCTGGAATGGTCCAGAGGTAAATATTGATATATAGGACAATGGTATTCAGACACCGGAAGTGTTTCGGAGTGTACCGGGTAGTCATCGGAATACCGGAGGGGGTACCGGACACCGCCGGGAGGGTAATGGGCCTATTGGGCCATTAGAGGGGAGCACATCATCCCACAAGGGGCTGGCGCACCCTCCTATGGCAGCCAACCAAGTGGGAGAAAGGAAAGGGGGATTCGGCCTCCCCCTTCCTTCCCTCTCCCCCCTTTCCTTCCCCTCCGGCAAATATGGTAAGGGGGCGCCACTTGGGAAGGACCCCAAGTAGGATTCGGCCTACTTGGGGGAGCCCCTGGCTGCTCCCTCGCCCCCACCTATATATATGTGGGAGGGGGGCGCCTAGCCCAACCAGAACAATTGCTTAGCCATGTGAGGCACCCCGCTCCAACGTTTACGCCCTCGGTCATATTTTCGTAGTGCTTAGGCGAAGCCCTGCGGAGATAGCTTCACCATAACCGTCACCACGCCGCTCTGCTGCCGGAACTGGTCCACTACCTCGCCGTCTTGTTGGATCAAGAAGGCGGATGATGTCACTGAGCTGAACGTGTGCTAAACGCGGAGGTGCCGTACGTTGGTACTCGATCGGTTGGAGCGCGAAGAAGTTCGACTACATCAACCGCGCTAACAAATGCTTCCGCTTACAGTCTATCAGGGTAGGTAGACACACTCTTCCCTCTCGTTGCTATGCATCTCCTTGATAGAACTTGCGTGTGCGTAGAATTTTTTGTTTTCCATGCAACGTTTCCTAACAGTGGCATCCAAGCCAGGTCTATGCGTAGATGATATGCACGAGTAGAACACAAAGATTTGTGGGCAGTGATAGTCATACTCCTTACCAGCAACATCTTATTTTGATTCGGCAGTATTGTGGGATGAAGCGGACCGGACCAACCTTACATGTCCATGCACATGAGACCGGTTCCACCGACTGACATGCAACTAGTTTTGCATAAAGGTGGCTGGCGGGTGTCTGTTTCTCCTACTTTAGTTGAATCGAATTTGACTATGGCCGGTCCTTGAAGAAGGTTAAAACAACAAACTTGATAAATCACTGTTGTGGTTTTTGCCGTAGCTAAGAACGGTTCTTGCTAGAAGCTCGTAGCAGCCATGTAAAACTTGCAACAACAAAGTAGAGGACATCTAACTTGTTTTTGCTGGGCATGTTGTGATGTGATATGGTCAAGACGTGATGTGATATACTTTATTGTATGAGATGATCATGTTTTGTAATATCGACAACCGGCAGGAGCCATAGGGTTGTCTCTTAATTATTGTATGAAATGCAAGCTCCATGTAATTGCTTTACTTTAGCGCTATGCGTTAGAAATATAGTTGTAGAAGCAATAGTTGGCAAGACGACCCCGACGCAATGATGGAGATCAAGGTGTCAAGCTGGTGACGATGGAGATCATGACGATGCTTTGGAGATGGGGATCAAAAGCACAAGATGATGATGGCCATATCATGTCACATATTTTGATTGCAGGTGATGTTTATCCTTTATGCATCTTATTTTTCTTAGAACGGCGCTAGCATTATAAGATGATCCCTTCACTAAATTTCAAGATAAAAGTGTTCTCCCTGAGTATGTGATAACCCATAAGTATAGGGGATTGTTTGTAGCCTTCTTCGATAAATAAGATTGTCGAACCCAACGAGGAGCTAAAGGTAGAACAAATATTCCCTCGAGTTCTATCGACCACCGATACAACTCTACGCACACTTGATGTTTGCTTTACCTAAAACAAGTATGAAGCTATTTGGTAGGAATAAAACTACGAGTACTTTGCGAGAATAAAACTACGAATAAATTGCGAGATAATAAAAGTAGATAGCTTTTGTCAACAAGAATGTCATTTATCCCTAGGCAATCGATAACAAGTACTGGTAATCCTTCTTGTAATTTTACATGAGAGAGAGGCATGAGCTAACATACTTTATCTACTTGGATCATATGCACTTATGATTGGATCCCTAGCAAGCATCCACAACTACTAAAGATCATTAAGGTCGTAAAACCCAACCATAGAATTAAGTATGAAGTCCTCTTTACTCCCATACGCCATAACCCACTTATCCGCGTTTAGGCTGCTGTCACCCCCGCAACACCGACAATAAGGAAACCATGAACATATTGCAACACCCTATGGCAGGGCCCCTCCGTTTGCGCGACACGGGGGGCACCATAGGACAACACCATAATAAAATATACAATCATACCAACCAAGATCACGATTAACCCACAAGACAAAACGGATCTACTCAAACATCATAGGATAACCGTAGATCATTGGGAAATAATATATGGAGTTAAGCACCATGTTTAAGTAGAGATTACAGTAGGGAGAAGGGGTGTTACACCACTCCATAGAGGAGGAGCGAGTTGGTGATGACGTTAGCAAGATTGTTGATGTAGATCGTTGTCCCGATCCTTGCCCCGGCGGCACTCCGGCGCAACCGTGGGAGAGGGGGAGAGATCCCCCTCCTCCTCCTCCTCCTTCTTCTTCTTCTTCTTCTTATTCCTTGGCCTCCCCCCTAGATGGGAGGAGAGTTCCCCCTCCGGTCCATGGCCTTCATGGAAGCATAGAGCCCCTCCGAGATTGGATCTCCCTCTCTATTCTCCTCCGTTTCGCATTCCTCGGATCTAGCCAAAAACCGTTTCTTATATTCCCAGAGATCTGTCACTCCGATTGCGCTGAAATTTTAACACGATTTTTTCCGGATATAAGCTTCCTTACGCCCGAAGTAGAGCCCCAATCGACGTACAAGGTGAGCACAACCCACCACCACACGCGTGGAGCCTGGGTGCCATGGTGTCTTTTGGGCATCGTGGGCCTCCGTTTGCATTGATTCCAAGTCCCAAAAATCACATGTATTCCAAAATAATTCTCCGTAAATTTTTGTCGCATTTGGACTTTGTTTGATATGGAGTTTCCGTGAAACAAAAAACATGCAAAAAATAGGAACTCGCACTGGGCATTGGATCAATTGATTAGTCCAATAAATCATATAAAATGTTGCCAAAAGTATGTGAAAGTTGTATAATATTGGCCAGAAACAATAAAAAATTATAGATACGATGGAGACGTATCAGCATCCCCAATCTTAATTCCTACTCGTCCTCGAGTAAGTAAATGATAAAAATGATAATCTTTGATGTGGAATGCTACCTAGCATAAACTTGATCATATGTCTAGTCATGGCATGAATATCAAGACACGAGTGATTCAAAGCAATAGTCTATAATTCTACATAAAGACATCGATACTAAGGCATCCTAACAAACAATCGTGTCTTTCAAAATATCAACGCTAAAGAAAGCTATCCCTACAAAATCATATAGTCTTGTCATGCTCTGTCTTGTTAACACGAAGTATTTATCATGAACAACCCTGATGACAAGCCGAGCAATTGGTTCATACTTTTTAACGCGCTTCAGCTTTTTCAACCCTCACACAATACATGAGCGCGAGCCATGGATATAGCACTACGGGTGGAATAGAGTATGATGATATGGGTAAATATAGAGAATACAAAAGAGTAAGAAATTCTCACATCGACGTGGCTAACGGACGGGCTATGGAGATGCCCATCAATTGATATCAATTGGAGGAGTAGGGATTGCCATGCAACGGATGCACTAAGAGCTATAAGTGTATGAAACCTCAACTTGAAAACTAAGTGGGTGTGCATCCAACTTGCTTGCTCATGAAGACCTCGGGCATTTGAGGAAGCCCATCATCGGAATATACAAGCCAAGTTCTATAATGAAAAATTCCCACTAGTATATGAAAGCGACTAAATAGGAGACTCTCTATATGAAAAACATGGTGCTACTTTGAAGCACAAGTGTGGAATTAGCACGCCCCTTCTCTCTTTTTCTTTTCTTTTCTTTTTTCTTTTTCTTTTCTTTCTTTTCTTTCTTTTTTTCTCTCATTGTCGGGAGTCTCATCCCAACTTGTGGGGGAATCATAGTCACCATCATCCTTTTCTCACTGGGGCAATGCTCTAAAAAATGGATAATGATGATCATAACACTTCTATTTACTTATAACTCAAAACAAATAAAAATTACAACTCGATACCTAAAACAAAATATGACTCTATATGAATGCCTCTGGCAGTGTACCCGGATGTGGAATGATCTAGCATAACAACGATATCAAAAAACGGACAAGCCATGTAAATATCATGCTAGCTATCTTACGATCAGGCAAAGCAAATATGACATGAATGCTCAAGTCATCAAAATGGAGGCGGTGGAAGTTGCATGGCAATATATCTCGGAATGGCTATGGAAAGGCCATAATAGGTAGGTATGGTGTCTGTTTTGAGGAAGATATAATAAGGCTTATGTGTGATAGAGTGTATCATATCACGGGGTTTGGATGCACCTGCGAAGTTTGCACCGACTCTCGAGGTTAGAAAGGGCAATGCATGGTACCGTAGAGGCTAGCAAATTGCAGAAAGGTAAGTGTGCGTATAATCCATGGTCATAAAGAACTCATATACTTATTGCAAAAGTTTATTAGCCCTCGAAGCAAAGTACTACTATGCATGCCCCTAGCGGGATAAATTGGTAGGAAATTACCATCGATCGTCCCCGACCGTCACTCATAAGGAAGACAATCAATAATAAATCATGCTCCAACTTCATAGCAAAACAAGAGACTATACGTGCATGCTTTGGGAATCATAAACCACTACAAGAAATATGTCAACTTGCGATCATCACTATTGGTCACTGAAAAGTCATTGTTTTTCATTTGCGACCTTTTTGTGACCAAAAACAGATGGTCAAAAGCTGGCGGTCGTAAACTGAAATTAGTGACCTTCTTTGTGATATGTAAAAGGTCGTTGGTTCCACGACCAAATTTTTGGTCACTAGCAACCTCCCCAGGCCACGTAGGCATCCAACGTGGCAAGCTGATGTGTCACAAGAATCAGCCCAGTCCAATTCGGTTTTCTACATGGGCCTAGCCCAACAATTCAGCCTTTTTAATATTTATTTTTCCTATTAATTTTTGCTAGCTACATGGGCCTGGCCCAGCAATTTGGCCTTTTTTATTTCTAGATTCGTCCTTTTACAGCGTATGATCTTTTATGTTTTGCCATTTTATTTTCCACTGTTTTACATTTGCCCCAAATATCATAATATCATACACTGGTCCCACACGTCAGAAATTTCAAATGTGCTCAAATTATTTTGATAAGTGGGTCGCATGAGTCATGTTTCCATTGCACACATTTTCAAATCACATACATAATTACTATTTCATATGAAACAGAAATTGTACTTCTGAAAGATACATGAAACTCACAGAGAGAAGATACATTAAATCACATACATAATTACTATTTCATTCACAAACAAAAAGAAGATACATTAAAATCCTAGATAACCCAGCTATTATTACATAACTTGCTATATAAGAATGCCTTGGAGCTTCTTTGAACATCTTTTGTCTTGAATTTACTCAAAATATCTACCAACAAGAAAACAGAACAGCAAGGATAGGGTGAATAACAACAACAACGACAACAACAACAACAGGTGATGGGTGCTATTTAATAGTAAGATCAAGTTTGGAAAGAAACATGCATGAAAATTAAGAAGGGATAGAGAAAGTCTACATGAAAAATTAAGAAGTGTTGTTTAGTATGGATGCCCAAACAGTTTTCGTGCACGTCATGCCAAGTCAGCCAACACGTAGCATGCATATGGGTCATAAAAATGATCAAATGAGGAAGAGATGAAACCAAACAGTGGTTCCTCCTTGCAATGATCACATTTAGATAGCAGCGACCAACTACTGTTCATGTTACAACAACACTAGTTCATGTGAGAAACACACAGGGTCCAAAGTACAAACCAAAAACAATCTAACTTGGGTAAAGCAGGACATGATGAAACAAAATTATTCATTACGGTGTCCACCTTATACTACAACATCATCATCAGGATTAAAACAACACATTTATAGTCAGAGTGCTGGATGAGACAAATATCAATTGAAAAAAGACAATGTAGCATCAAATTAGGTTATAGTTTGTGGGAATCAATGCACACAGCATGAACGACAAGGTAGCATCAAATCAGATGATGATTGCATACATACAAATCATGTGCTAGCAGAAAAAATCCAAGCAGGAGCTCATCTTCCCTCTTTGTTTGGTAACTAACAACCTAAATAAAATAAAATAAAAACATGACTTGTTCATACAGATCCCTCTAAAATTCCTTGGGACAAGTGCATCACATATTCATCAACTTAGCAGCAGAACTAGTGAGCACAGGAAGAGGGGGAGGGAGATGGAGGAGCTACCTGCCGCGGTCGCAATGGAAGCAGAGGAGCAGACCCCTCCTGCCCCTCCCCCACGAGCAGGACAGGGCTGCCGGCTAGGCACACCCCTACTCCTCCACCTCCTTGATCAGGAGACCCCCTTCCCCTACTGCTGCTTGGCGCGTCGCATCACTAATCACCTCCTCGTGCAAGAAGTACACAATAAATAGACATACGGTCAGTGAGGTACATTTTCACAGCAACAGAAGCTTAAAATTAATAGAAATACACACATCAAATGAAGTCACTAAGATACTTAAGTCCACCACATCGTGTAGAATTATGTGGTATATAATTGCAACACATGAACCAAAAGAGGAATAACATCATCACCAACAGTTTCTGATGATAAGCATAGCTCCCTACAAAAAAAGAACTAAGGGCACAGTGACTAAAGCATGAAGACCACAATATTCAAAGCAGAAGCAAGCGGGCAGTATGAGCTACCTACTGGCAAAGTATAAAACCTGAATCATATAGTATAAATGAATCAAGAAAACAAGAACTGACAATGAGAACTACATACTAATGCACCAAATGATCAACATCAAGCGTAGTATATTCACATAAGTTTGCTTACTCGGTAAATTATTGTATACACATAGCTTCAGTTGAAACTTATAGAAAGATTAAGCACTTTCAACTGCCAGATCTAGACCCATAGTCTGCATGTTGCAATGTGACATTCCTAGAAGCATACAGTTACAGAACAGAAGCAATTTTAGTTACCCAGGTACCCACGACACAACCCCACTACATATGAAACGCCTGCTGCTAATCAATAAGCCAAGACAAGACGCCAAACCCCTTTGAACCCCTGAAACCCCATGAGATGCGCCCCGCACTATCCATAATTCAAAGTACACCTGGCTACAGGAACAGGCCAGCGTAAATCCCCTTCCCCCTCCCAAAATAACCATGAGCAAGCGGATCAGAGCAAACAGATCAACCCGGAATAGAATTCCACAAGCACACATCATAGCTCAGGACAACAACACCGGCAGTAAACCATAAATGCTTCTTTAGACATGAAAACTGAGAAATGCTGTGTAAGGCTATGCATCAGTTACAAATTCCACATTGTATGAAAAAAAGGAGAGGATACATAACCAAAACATACAGGTATGGTAAGGTCACAGAAATAGGGGCAAAGCTAGTGGTTTGCTTAATCCTGGTTCAGTTACTTACACATTTAAGGGGAAAGATAAAATGAAATTCGTTATCCTACTTGTACAAATCATAACAACCATGCGATTTCCTTAACACCAGGACAAACAGTTACAGGAATAAGAGCTTGCTCCTGACTGCATGTGACGATCAATCTAACTAACTACATCCTCACTTGCATCAGTTCTATGAATACGCAGCTACCATTGCTTGTATAATTTTCATGCAGGAAAAAGGTACTCCTCTCACAGAGCACACACCATCCATCCAATAAACACAAGAGGCTAGATTCTATCGCCCTTCGAGATTTCACACGGGCACACAGCAGCCTCCGCAAAAAATGATCTAGGGCGCCAGATCTCAACTGGCGAATGGAAACCAAACCGCCTAACGAATAAGCCGCCAGATCCTGCGCGGATTGAGAGACGAAGGAGGGGAAGGGAACAGGGGGGCTCACCGCTGTCACCGATGAGGAGGAGCTTGATGAGGTAGTCGTAGTCGGCCCGATCCCTGGCCGGCGGTGCCGCCATCGCGCCCTAACTCCCAGGCCTGTCAAAAAAACCGTGGCGAAATTAAAATCAGAACAATGCAGCGAACAGGAGGCAAGGTGAATGACGCGATAGACCGAGCGAGGCGGGGACGGCGTCGCGCGCGCGCATGCTCCGATGCGTCAGCGGCGGCGTTCGCCCGATCGATCTCCGCTCCGTCCGTGTCTCTCCCCGCACGAGAAGCGGCAGACGAATCGTGGACCGGAGGAGAGGGGTGCGTGGGTCTCTTACGAGGGCGAGGGTTCTCTTGCTGGAGTAGTGTTGCGGGGTGAACAGCATGGCTACGACGGCGGCTGGAGACAGA
>NW_024119162.1:0-13757 GCF_003073215.2 Triticum urartu
GCTAGCTCTGTGTCACCCTATGTTATAATTGTTGCATGATCGATCGCATCCGACATAATTCTCAATCACCGATCCAATGCCTATGAGCTTTTCATATATTGTTCTTCGCTTATTTACTTTTCTGTTGCTATTGTTACAATCACTACAAAACCCAAAAATATTACTTTTGCTACCGTTACCGCTACTATCATATTACTTTGCTACTAAATACTTTGCTGAAGGTATTAAGTTTCCAGGTGTGGTTGAATTGACAACTTAGCTACTAATACTTGAGAATATTCTTTGTCTCCCCTTGTGTCGAATCAATAAATTTGGGTTGAATACTCTACCCTCGAAAACTGTTGCGATCCCCTATACTTGTGGGTTATCAGTTGACCGTCCTCCACGTCAAGGGCGCCATCATCCCCGACCCCAACACAATGAAGAGCAACACTATGGCAAGCTAAAGTGCACCATGCCCAAGTTTTCCGGAAGCAATGATCGCGAAGAGTACCTTTCATGGGCCTTGAAGGTTGACAAAATCTTCCGTTTGAACAACTATGAGGAAGCGAAGAAGATCATCATGGCATCCCTTGAGTTCCAAGACTATGTCCTCATTTGGTGGGAACAAGTCATTGAGCGCCGTGAGGCAAGAGGTGAACCACCCATCACAACTTGGGCGCAAATGAAGGACGTCATGAGACCATGCTTCTTGCCAACCTACTACAACCGCGACCTCTTCAAGAAACTCCAACTTCTCAAACAAGGAACAAAGAGCGTTGAAGATTACTACAAGGAAATGGAGATAGCCATGATTCGAACCAATGTGACGGAAGATGATGAGCAAACAATGGCACGTTTCTTGAATGGACTCAACCATCCTATCAAGAAGATAGTCGACATCCAACCTTACTCCAACCTCATTGAGCTAGTGCACCAATCTACCAAGGCAGAATGTCAAGTGCAAGATGACTTCAAGTATGCCAAGTTCTCGTCAAAGTCCCATGGCTTCTCCAACAACCAAGCTTCAACGACTCCAACACGTTCTACCTCAACCAAGCCATCTACAAGCAATGGCAACAAGTCAAGTTACAAGAAAACTTTGACAACCTCAAGTCATCCTCTTACTACAAGCAACTTCAAGCCGAGAGTTTCATCATCATCTACTCCAACCGATGAGACCATCAAGACAAGTTCATTCAAGTGTTTCACATCCGGCGGCTAAGGCCACAAGTCTTTCGAGTGTACCAACAAACGCACCATGATCTTAAACGACGATGGTACATATGACTCCACGAGTGAAGGAGAAATGGAAGCCCTTGAGCAAGTGACCATGTACCAGCAAGTGAATGAAGATGAAGATGATCAAGTCTTTTGTGACGAAGATCCTAGCTCCGCTCTAGTTGTCTCCAAGGTCTTGACACTTCAACATCAACAAGACGAGGACCAAAGATGCCATACCTTCCACACCAAGGCCGGCATCAATGGAAGGTCCGAGAAGGTCATCATCGATGGAGGGAGCTGTCATAACTTGGCAAGTGAAGAACTATGGTCCAAGCTCCAATTGGTCAAGATGAAACACCCACATCCCTACAAGGTACAATGGCTAAGCGACTCCGGCACTATCCAAGTCAAGCATATGGTGCAAGTTTCCTTCAAGATCGGAGCATATGAAGACACTTTGGAGTGTGATGTCGTTCCGATGTCCATTTGCCACCTGCTTCTTGGACGACCATGGAAATTTGACCGAGGTGTCATCCCCAACGGGCGAACGGATCACTATAGCTTCAAGATGAAGGGAAAGGAGTACGTACTACAACCTATGTCTTCAAGCCAAGTGATCACCGACAAGCAAGCCATCCATCATGGAGAGAAAAGTGAGAGAGCGAACCACCCAAAAGAGAGTGAGCGCCACAAGCCCGAATTGAGTGCCTCCATGATGAGCGACAAGAAGAACTTAGTCCTATTTTCCACCAAAAGTGAGATAAGAGAAGTGTGTGAGAACCCATCAAGTGTCATGCACTATGTCCTTTTGTGCAAGGACGAGGCACCAAAAGCTAACACATCTCACAATCTACCTTTAGTGTTATCATCTCTATTGTAGGAACTCCAATATGTATTCCCCGGCGAGCTACCTCCAGGTCTACCTCCACTACGAGGCATTGAACACTGAATCGACCTCATCCCCGGAGCACCCCTTCTTAACAAGGCTCCCTACCACATCAACCTCGACGAAACCAAGGAGATCCAATGGCAAGAACAACACCTCATCGACAACGGCCATGTATGAGAAAGTTTGAGCCCTTGTGCCAGCCCGGTAATCCTTGTTCCCAAGAAAGATGGTACATATCGCATGCGTTCCAATTGTCGTCCTATCAATGCTATTATCGTGTGTTATCGTTACCCCATTCCACGCCTAGATGATATTCTAGATGAGCTTAGCGGAGCCATAATTTTCTCTAAAATTGATCTTAAAAGTGGCTACTATCAAATAAGCATCCAAGAAGGTGACGAATGGAAAACCGCATTTAAGACCAAATTTGGCTTATATGAATGGCTTGTTATGGCAATGGGTTTATCCGAAGCACCCGATACTTTCATGCGAGTCATGCATTTTGTTCTTCTCCCCTATATTGATGTATTTGTTGTGGTCTATTTTGACAATATTCTTGTGTTTAGCAAATGTCTCAAAGATCATGTCACCCATCTTAGAACCGTGTTGCAAACCCTTAGGAAAGAGCGCCTCTATGATAATATGGACAAATGCCTTTTCGTTGTTGATAAGCTTGTTTTCTTGGGTTCTGTTGTGTCTTCTAAGGGTATTCACGTTGATGAATCTAATATCAATGCTATTAAAACTTGGCCCCAACATCATAGAGGCGCAACTGGGTTTGGTTAGGGCCAAGTTTTAATAGCATTGATCTTAGATTCATCAACATGAACACCCTTAGAAGACACAACAAAACCCAAGAAAACAAGCTTATCAACACCGAAAAGGCATTTGTCCATATTAGCATAGAGGCGCTCTTTCCTAAGGGTTTGCAACACGGTTCTAAGATGGGTGACATGATCTTTGAGAGATTTTTAAACACAAGAATATCGTCAAAATAGACCACAACAAATACACCAATATAGGGGCAAAGAACAAAATGCATGACTCGCATGAAAGCACCAGGTGATTCGGATAAACCCATTGGCATAACAAGCCATTCATATAAGCCAAATTTGGTCTTAAATGCGGTTTTCCATTCATCACCTTCTTGGATGCGTATTTGATAGTAGCCACTTTTAAGATCAATTTTAGAGAAAATTACGGCTTCGCTAAGCTCATCTAGCATATCATCTAGGCGTGGAGTGGGGTAACGATAACACACGGCAATATCATTGATAGGATGACAATCAAAATGCATGTGATATGTACCATCTTTATTGGGAACAAGGATTACTGGAACGGCGCATGGGCTCAAGCTTTCTCGAAAATGTCCATTGTCGATGAGTTGTTGCACTTGCCGTTGGATCACTTTGGTTTCTTTGGGGTTGATGCGGTATAGTGCCTTGTTAGGAAGAGGTGCTCTGGGTATGAGGTCGGTGCGGTGTTTGATGCCTCTAGGAGGAGGTTGACCAAGGGGTAGGTCATCAGGAAATACGTCTTGGAATTCCTGCAACAAACGAGACAACACTAAAGGTAGATGTGGTGAGGTGTTAGGTGTTTCCGCTTCACCTTTGCGTAAGAGCACAAAGTGGAGTACACCTGATGGGTTCTCACACACATCTATCATCTCTCTCTTTGTAGCGAATGGTACTAGATGTTTCTTCTCATTCATAGCGGAGGCACTCACTTTAGGCTTGTGGCTCTTACTCTCCTTTTCCTGGGTCACTCTCTCACTATTCTCTCCATGATGGGTGGATGCTTGCTTGTCGGCGATCACTTGACTTGGAGACATAGGTCGTAGCACGAACTCCTTGCCCTTCATCTTGAAGCTATAGTGATTGGTACGAGTGTTGTGGATGATGTCGCGGTTGAATTGCCATGGCTGTACAAGAAGGAGGTGGAAGACAGACATAGGTACCACATCACATTCCAAGGTATCCTCATAGGCGCCAATATTGAATGATACTTGCACAGTGTGCTCGATGCGAATGGTGCTGGACTTGCTAAGCCATTTTACCTTGTATGGGCGAGGGTGCTTCATCTTGACCAATTGTAGCTTGTCACATAGCTCTTCTCTTGCCAAATTGTGGCAACTTCCTCCGTCGATAATGACCTTCACAGAACGTCCATTAATGTTGGATTTTGTATGGAAGATGTGGCAACGTTGGTCCTTGTCTTGTTGGTGTTGAAGCGTCAAGACCTTGGAGACAACGAGAGCGGAGCTCGGGTCATTGTCACAAAAGAATTGATTTTCTTCATCCTCATTCACTTGACAATGCGTGACCACGTGCTCAAGGGCTTCCATTTCTTCGTCGCTCATAGATTCATAGGTGCCATTGTCGTTCATGATCATGGTTCGTCTTGTTTGGCACTCATAGGACTTGTGGCCTCGTCCATGACATTTGAAGCATTGTCTAGAGCTCATCTTGGAGGTATCATCGGTAGGAGTTGTAGATGATGAAGCTCTCGGTTGAAGTTGCTCGTAGTAGGAGGATGACTTGATGATGTCAAAGTCTTGTAAGTCGACTTGTCGTTGGTTCTTGTGGAAGGTTTGGTTGAAGTAGTAGGCGCCGAAGTCGTTGGAGCTTGAGTATAGGAGCCGTAGTTCTTGGGGCTGTACTTGGAGTACTTGTAGTCTTCTTGTACTTGTCGCTCCGCCTTGGTAGCTTGGTGCACTAGCTCGATGAGGTTCGTGTATGGTTGGAAGTCGGTGATCTTCTTGATAGGATAGTTGAGTCCATTCAAGAAATGTGCCATAGTTTGCTCTTCATCTTCTGTGACATTAGCTCGAATCATGGCAATCTCCATTTCCTTGTAGTACTCTTCAACTGACTTCATGCCATGCTTGAGGAGTCGCAACTTCTTGAATAAGTCGCGACTATACTGTGTTGGCACACAGCGCGCTCTCATGACATCCTTCATTTGATTCCAGGTGGTGATGGGTGGCTCTCCTTTTGCTTCATGTCATTCAATGACTTGCTCCCACCAAATAAGGACATAATCTTGAAACTCAAGAGATTCCATGGCGATCTTCTTCTCCTCATCATAGTTGTGTAAACAAAAGATCTCATCGACTTTGAATGCCCATGCCAATTGAATTATCAGGTACTTTCATTTCTTGGTAACGATTCTAATGTTCATGAGAACATGATGCTGCATAAATTGGATACATTTGTTTTTCTTACAAATGAAGGGCCTAGCTTGGACAAGAAAGATGAACCTTGGAGCAAGTTGAAGCATGGAGATGATGGCATGCGCAAGGGGAGCAAGAACGGAGTTACAAGTGATGATTCCAGGACTTTGAAGCCACCATAATGAGTGCATGAAGCCTTGGACGTAATATACAAGATGCCACTTCATAAATTTCGTCCAGAGGCTATCCTAGGTGCTGCGTCACCTTATTTTTGGGCCAGGACCATGTAATTTCGAAATACTTAAGTATAGGCTGTTTTTAGAGTCCGTATGTGTGGGGAAACAAGAGTTAGGGTTGGTTTCGGACCCCTCCTCTAAGGGCCACAAAATTCCCCCCTCTCTCCTCCGTATATACAGACCTTAGGGCATGGTTTAGACCTTGGGTTTTATTTTGATTAAAGTTTGCCATAGCTGCAACTTCGCGTACTTCATTTGTGTTCAATGACCAGACAAAGGCGTCACAGAACCCCACCTTGATCAATAAAGCTTTCATCTTATATTCGCAATATCCAGATTGCAATCTTAGTTTCTTGCTTGTTCTTTGTTTGCTTGCAGGAAACAGACCCTCGTGGTCAGGTTGATCATGCTCCGGCGTGGTCAATAACCCCTCGGAAGTTCGTTTTGTGATTGCTAAGGCGCGACGTCTCGCACGTTCGTAGTCGGATCGTCAAGGTCGACTCCCAGAGAAAACGATAGCCACCATCTCATCGAAACATCGGGACACCTTCGCCTCTATCAAGAAGACTGGTTGGGATATGATGAACTAACCCTAATTTTTTTTGGCTTTTTCGTGGACTGTAGGTATGAAGAACAGACTCGATCTAAACTACAAAAAGCTGTAAAATCTCACCGAGCAAGCTGGAACTCTGATACCACTTGATAGAGGTGAGGGTGTCCCGATGTTTCGATGAGATGGTGGCTATCGTTTTCAGTGGGAGTCGACCTTGACGATACGACTATGAACGTGCGAGACGTCGCGCCTTAGCAATCGCCAAACCAACTTCCGAGGGGTTATTGACCACGCCGAAGCATGATCAACCTGACCACGAGGGTCTGTTTCCTGTGAGCAAATGAAGAACAAGCAAGAAACTGAGATTGCAATCTGGATACTGTGAATATAAGATGAAAGCCTTATTGATCAAGGTTGGGTTCTGTGACGCCTTTGTCTGGTCATTGAACAGAAATGAAGCACGCGAAGTTGCAGCTATGGTGAACTTTAATCTAAACAAAACCCAAGGTATAAACGATGCCCTAAGGGTTGTATATATGGAGGAGAGAGGGGGTGGGGAATTTCGTGGCCCTTGGAGGAGGGGTCCGAAACCAACCCTAACTCTTGGTTCCCCACACATACGGACTCTAAAAATAGCCTATAATCAAGTATTTCGAAATTACATGGGCCTGGCCCAAAAATAAGGTGACACAGCACCTAGGATAGCCTCTGGACGAAATTTATGAAGTGGCATCTTGTATATTTCATCCAAGGCTTCATGCACTCATTATGGTGGCTTCAATGTGCTGGAATCATCATTTGTAACTCCGTTCTTGTTCCCCTTGCGCACACCATCATCTCCATGCTTGAACTTGCTCCAAGGTTCATCTTTCTTGTCCAAGCTAGGCTCTTCAATTGTAAGCAAAACAAATGTATCCAATTTACGTAGCATCATATTCTCATGAACATTAGAATCGTTACAAAGAAACGAAAGTACTTGGTAATTTAATTGGCGTGCGCGAGCTCTAGTAATTGGTCCAGTATGTATAGCAGCAGGGGATGTGGGTGTATCAATGGTATTGATGTCCTCATCAGCCGCTCCAGACGACCCCTCTCGAAGCGGTGGTTCTTCTCGTAGATCTCCCGATTCCTCGCCTCTCAGGCAGCGTGTTCCGTGGCCATGACGGCGGTAAGGCTCTTTGCGTGCTAGAGGAGGCGCTCCTCCTCCTCCCGCAGGAACTCGGTGTAGCGTGCAAGGTCACTGACGCATGTGCGGGCATCAACCTCTGCCTCCCACATTCGGGCGGCTGTGGGGGAGCGCGTGATGACCCCGGCGGTCGGCGGTGGACTGGTGGCCACAGCGGCTGATAGAGGCGAGGGTGTCCCGATCTTTCGATGAGATGATAACTATCGATTTGGTGGAGTCGACTTTGACGATCCGACTACAAATGTGCACGACGTTGCGCCTTAGCAATCGCTAAACCAATCTCCCGAGGTTACTGACGATGCCGGAAGCACGATCAGCCTGACCATGAAGGTCTATTCCTGCAAGTAATCGACGAACGAGCAATAACATGATCAAGCAATCTGAATATTGCAAATATTTATGAAGTATTGATAATGGTGGGGATCCGTAATCGGTCTTGGTCTGGTCATTGGACACAAACGAAGTACGCGAAGTTGTAATGGCTAACTTTTAACTAAACAAATCCCAAGGAAAAAGCTACTAGATGGATCTACTTATATAGGAGCAAGGGGTGGCGGCCAAGCAGGTGGGAGGATGTCCCAAGGCAGCCTAAAACTAACCCTAGGTCGTACAAGGCTCATGGGCCCAAGTGGAGGTGATGCAACACCTTTGGGCTTGTAGTTTGACTCGTATTCTACTGCAACGTCAGATTGTTTGATCCATAACTCAACGCTCCTGGCGAATTTGAACGTGAATCCAATTGTGTTGGAAAGAGCACGAAATCTACTTTCAAACAAAAAAAGAATCACCCAATTCGGAGTCCGTATGAAAAAGTTGTTTGCGATTTGAGTCAGGTATGTCTGTGTAGTCTGAATCTGAATCCAGAACGTGAGAGACTTGGACTCTATCTTCTCTTGGCCCAAAAGTGACATGAGAGGACTTTTTGAACAGCACCTCAACTTCTCTTCTTCCCTTATCTTCATATGTGGATTGTACAAATGTCCCATACACCTCACAAATATCCATGTATGCAATATTTTTGGTCGTATCCAAGGTAGTCATGTCCTCATCATCCTCCCCTTCTTGAAAACAAAGCCGTCCTTGGTGTTGGTTAATCTGAAATGTGGCTAACAAAAGAGACAAGGTGTACATGTTGTATATGTACATGTCATCCATTTTTACATCCCTTGATTTTTGCACATATCACACATGTATACATGAGTAAGTTTCATAGTTCATAAAATCTAAAGCAAAAAAATTATCACAAGAAGTAGAAGACATGAAAATATTGCAACTCAGTTTGCACATATAAGTGAAGCTCTTATTCATATCAAAGGATTGACAATGTTCATCATTAAATCATCCCAACATTGGTGAATAAACCTTACTTTCATAAGTTACATGCAACAACATGCATAAATAAGCAAACATGCAATAAGTCATTTGACTCAGAATCATCACCAAGATTAGAGGTCATATCAAAATGATTAAACATTGGTTCTTTTGCATCAACGGTTAATTCAATGGGTGCACTCAAAATTGTTGGTATTTTAGTTGTTTGATCACATGACGCATTCATGACAGTAACAAGATTCTCTAAAATAGGTGGTGTGCTCAAATCAAGAGGTAACTCAACACATGATGCATTCAGGTTAACTAGGCATGCATCATTCTCATGTGAAGTTATATCATCAATACCTTTACTGTTACCTTGTCGCAAAGACATAGCTAATGTAGGTATGGACGTTGACAATATACCATACTCTTGAGATGATGTCGCGCTCACAATCCGAGGTGGGGCTACTCTAGTAGGTGCAACGGTGAAGGAACCAACCGGTGGTGGTGAACATGAACTGGAATAGTAGTTGTTGTAGTCACCCATTGCATCATCATGTATCTGTCTCTCAAAGGTACAAGCGCGAACATACATACCAGTAATGCAACGAGGAATATACTGAAATCTTGCATATAATGCATATAAGATTTGAACTCTTGGTAGTAAGCATGAACAGTGTTACTTCCTTGTTTTAATTGTTCCAATTTGCGAAGCAATTCACGACGATAGTAATGAGGAAAAAATTGTTGTCTCATTATAGCTTTCAAAACTTTCCAAGTTGTGGGTTGGTTATCAATGTTTTTCTTACGATGTACACTCCATCAAACGGAAGCAAAACCAGTAAATGCTCTAGTGGTAGCTCATACTCTCTCAAGTTCAGAAAAATCATGGTGACTAAAAACTTATTCTACTTCAAGATTCCAAGCTAGATAAATAGCAGGGTTAAATCTATCGTCAAATAATGGTAAAGAGATAACCTGACCATATGCTTGTGTGTGTTGTCCCAACTCTCGTGATGGTGAAGATGTGTCCGTCGTCCAAGAACTTCTATCTCCAGAACCTGCCATGATTAGTAGAAACAAGAAAAAAAATTCGAGAATAATGTTCCTATGAACTACTAGGATGTGGTTGTAAAGTGCTCATAGTAAAGCAAATATCAATATCTTACAAGTTCTTACCATGCGGCAGGTGGTGACAGGCAACCAGCGGTGTCAAATAACTCCGAATATTGTGTAACGCGATTGCCAGGGGAACGTACGTATACATGGTGTAGAAATATGCAGAGCTGGGTTGGCTATATATTGATGTAGGGTGGAAACCCTAGGGGCCGATCTTTCACGAAAGGAGCGGATCCCGTGAAGAACACGAAGAACATGAGGGGAAATACGAGAGAATCACTCAAACCAATAAGAACGATCACACATGTGCTAGATCCTCGAAACACAAAGAGATACAAGATCCGAATTCAACAAATGACGATACATAGGGTAACCGGTTCTTCTCCGTGAGGGGGTCTTCATGGGGCCGCCCAAGAGGGGGTCTTGAATCCAAGGTGGATCTTCTCTGAAGAGGGGCCGCGGTCTCTCTCAAGGAGTAGATCCGTATGGATGAGCGAAGCTCTATCTCTCAAATGAGCTATCACAACGCTAACCCTAACTAGAAGGAGGTGGAGAAGTATATATAGTCTAGAGCCACGAAGGGGTAAGTGAGGAGGGGATACATGGGCCTTTGGCCCGGTTAGGCATGCACAGGTGCCGGACGTTCGGGCTGGGGGGGTGGATGTCCGGTGTCGCGGCCGAATGTCCGAGCTGAAGTGGAGGTTCAGCTCCTCTCTGGATACGTCGGTGTCGGATTTCTGGGGGAGATGCCAGATGTCTGGGCTGTCGGGAGGCGCCGGATGTCCTGGGTTGGCGCCGGATGTCCGACCGCTGAGGATTGTTCGGCCGACTGTTGGTGCAGCAGTTGGGTGGCTGCACAGGCGCCGGATGTCCGGCCGCTGTAGCTTCAGCCGCTCCGTCTTCTTTTGTCGTCGCTTCCAGGCTTCCCTCGCCGATGGTGTAGTTGTTCCTTGGCGCTTGCAGTCCTCCTCATCGTCCGTAGTGTTCCGACAATACCTATGCATGCACGCGAGTGGAGTGTCAAGTAGTATACCATCCTCGACGGGGTCAAGTGAGCACGTTTATAGGAGATGATTCACCTTTGTGTATGTGAAGTAGATGTCGCACGTGTCACCCGCCGAACGGACTCTTGACATGGTGATGTCCATAGGATGCTCCGCATCATCTCCCCTCCCTTGGGAAAGATCCGACCTCGGATCAAAAACCAAATCACCATGGGAAAGAGATGGCTTCGCCGTGTAGAAGTGGAAGTTCACCAAGTACTTGTCATCTTGAAGCTCGAAATGGGCACTCTCCAATGTCGTACCATCCTGTGATTCCTTCCAAAGGAGTAAGGACAACAAACACTTGGAAAAACAAATGTGGTTAGTGTTAGTGCAAAACCAAGTATTCAAGAGGTGAGTGACCAAACAAGTGTCGTCATCATGCAAAGCATATGGTGTGACAAGGTATTGTGACATGGCATGTAAGCATATCAATCGAGCACAAGCAAAGATATCATGGGGACAAGTATGTAAATGTGAGGTAGTGATGCAAATATGTGTAACAAAAGAATAAGCATCTACCTCAAAGTCATAGCAAGCATGGGCAAAGTGCTCAACGAAAGGTCTATGGTAGGCATAAGAATCATTCATAACACCAAATAAAATGAAGTGTCTAAACACATGGGTCAAGTGCAAGACAATTCAAGCATAATGTGCATGGGGTGTAGTGAATATCGTGTGGCACTCAACACAATGGAAAGAGCAATTGTTCATCATGTGTGAGGCAATCAAGGCAAGCATGTAGCAATCAATGGGACATGGCATATGTGATGTGATGACATTGTTGCAACCAAACATATGAGAGGAGCAAGTAATCCAAGAATTGGATGCAACACACAAGGCATATATATCATGATGCATGGGAATGTGAAAATCATGAATGGAAGCAATATCACTAACATGTGTGCAAGCAAAGGGTCCAAGATGACAAATAAGTCTCAAATGGCAAGCAAAACAAGTAGTATGATCCGCAATATGCATGCTCATGGTTTGGGGGTTCTCAAAAGAGAAGGATATCACCTTGAAAGCATGCCCTTGTGTGTCCATCACAATGCCAAAGCACAATCAAGTATGATGTAGAAGCTCCATGGTAGAAGGTGGTTCGCTCTCAAGAGCTCGGATTATCAACTCACGTGACGTGGAAGTTGACACGAAGTCCAAGTTTCCTACACATGCACAAAACAAAGCAAATAATGTATGCGCATGGTAGATAAACACATCATCCATCATGATGGTTCTCCGCTCTTGCACATAACCATTAGTAGCACAAGTGCATGAATAAGATGATGCAATAATGGCTATATTCATGGCACTAAGTATATGGTGCAAAGAGGCAAGACAAGCATGCTTCACAAGGAATATGTCAAAATCTCCAAACGTATGTGAGAATGCTAGGGGGGCAATCTCATTAGCAAGACGAAAATCATGGTTGCGCTCAATACATGGCAAATCATCTAGCATGAGAAAGGCAACATATGAAGATATATGACGGCAAGCAATAATTATCATGTGCAAAGCATGTAGATGGTTGTCATCAACCGCATGAAATGAGCAAGTATGAATCATCGGTGATGCAACATAAGCAATCGTAGGAATCAAGTCATGCAAGCTCGTAGTGCGAAGATGCAACATAGTAGAGGAAATCATGGCAATCATATCATGTGCGCAAATAATAGGCATAGACAATGCACATGACATATCACAAGAACGAACACAAAGCAAGATCATAGTATCATCATAGGCATGGGGCACAAAGCAAACACGGCAATAACTAGCAATATCTCCACCAAGCTTGCAAATACACATACAAGTATGAGAATCAATCATCATGTGTAATGAAAAGCATGGGTCGCCAATGCATGACAAAGGTATAGGAATGAGCATATCATGCAAAGTGAACACGCCAAGATGGGCAAATGATATATAATGGACAATAACCCTTAGCCAAGTGAGGGCCCTGTAGAAGAAATGCGCGAAGAGAGCGGTGGGAAAGACAATCCGGGGGATCCCAAGTCATCATTGCTCTCTAGAGCTTGTTTTGTCAACTCGTGGGATTGCGAGGTTGACAAGAATTGGGATCATGCAATGAATGGGATGAATCAAAATCTCCTAAAATATATGAGGAAACTATGGGGGTCTCCTCGTGAGCAATATTGGAAACATCATATGGAGAAAATGGACAACATCCAAAACAATGCATATCCGAAGCTAGGTGGTTATGGCATGGCATATGAGATAAATGATGCATAGGGAGAATATCAATATCATCACAAGAAAAACCAATGCCAATAACCATAGGCTTGTCATTATGCCATATGTGCAAATTGGGTTTATTTTAATAGCATATGCATAGTCACTATGAAGAGATTGCAAATAGGACATATGATTGATCTCATGCATAGAATATGACAAGTCAAGAGGATTGGCACACATGATGTGACCAAGAGAATTGTGACAAGTGTTCCTATGCAACATGGCATCACAACTAATAGACTCCACATGTGATGTAGGGTAGGGACCCTAATCGGCCGATCTTTCATGAAAGGAGCGGATCCTGCGATGAACACAAAGAACACGAGGAGGGAAACGAGGGAAAAAACACAAGGGGGAACACGAGAGAACACTCAAACCAACAAGAATGATTACACAAGTGCTAGATCCTCGAAACTCGATAGGAGATACAAGATCAAAAGTCAACAATGGATGATACACGAGATAACCGATCTTCTCCATGAGGAGGTCTTGAATCCAACGAGGGGATCTTCTCCGCAAGGAGGTTTTGAATCCAAAGGGATCTTCTCCGAAGAGGGGCTGTGGTCTCTCTCATTGAGTAGATCCGATGTGGATGAGCAATGTTGTATCTCTCAAATGAGCTAAACTAATGCTAACCCTAGCTAGGATGAATAGGGGGTCTATTTATAGTCTTAGTGCAAATGGGGGGTGGGGCGAAAGGAGGGGGTACATGGGCCTCGGGCCCAAAACTGGACACGGCCAGGTACCGGAGGTCTGCTAGGGGGCGGTCGTCCGGTGGCTCACGGGCGG
>NW_024119163.1:0-10520 GCF_003073215.2 Triticum urartu
TAAACTATTTTACTAGCCATAGATTCATCAAAATAAGCAAACAACACACGAAAAACAGAATCTGTCAAAAATAGAACAGTCTGTAGTAATCTGTAGCTAACGCAAGATCTGGAACCCCAAAAATTCTAAAATAAATTTCTGGACGTGTGGAATTTATCTATTAATCATCTGCAGAAATAATTAACTAAATAGCACTTTCCAAATAAAAATGGCAGAAATTCTTGTGAGCGCTAAAGTTTCTGTTTTTTACAGCAAGATTAAAAAGACTTTCCCCAAGTCTTCCCAACGGTTCTACTTGGCACGAACACTAATTAAACACAACCAAACCACAACCAAAACAGAGGCTAGATAAATTATTTATTGAATAACAGTAAGGAAAAATATTGGGTTGTCTCCCAACAAGCGCTTTTCTTTAAAGCCTTATAGCTAGGCATAATATTTCAATGATGCTCATATGAAAGGCAAGAATTGAAGCACAAAGAGAGCATCATAAAACATGTGACAAACAAATCTAAGTCTAACATACTTCCTATGAATAGGAATCTTATAGGCAAACAAATTATCAAGGCAAGCAAAAACTAGCATATGCAAGAAAGAGGAAAGAAACAATAGCAATCTCAACATAACGAGAGGCAATTTAGTAACATGAAAATTTCTACCACCATATTTGATGCGGAGCATCCCACGATCATCCCCATGGACACCACCTCAACTATCCAAGCTGGGCCCATGAAAAGAGCTAGGGCGCGTGCTATTCAATCCGAGGTGACATCACTCCTACTTGAGTTTCCCTCCTCTTCAAGTGAGACATGGCTACTGCCTAAGTCCGAGATGCTATGTGTGATCAGGTACAACGCTCAAGACACGGAGCCGAGGGCTGTAGAAGAAGAGACAGGCGTCAACACTCTGGACCGCCCGGAACCTCTGGCCAGAGCCGGGAACTTCCGGCCACCGGACCCTCCAGCCGACCCGGAGCTTCCGGCCTCCAACGTCTTCGACCAGCCCAGGCGTGCCAACTCTCTGGTTAGCCCGAAACCCATCCCAAACCTTCCGGCACCCGGAACCTCCGGCCAGCCCGGACCTTCCGGCCCCCGGAACCTCCGGCCAGCCCGGACCTTCCGGCCCCCGGATGCCAACCCAGCTCCACCCGCCCAACTCTCTGGTTAGGCCGGACCCTCCCCAGAACCTCCGTCGCCCGGAACTTCCGGTCTCGCTCGGAACTTCCGGCCCTGCCTCCGTGCAGCGACTTGGGCCGAGGCCCGTGTACCCTTTCGTCACTTAGACTATAAATACTCTTCTGCTACCTACGTTTTAGGGTTAGCAAAGAGATAGCTCATGTTTGTGTGAGAGCTTTGCTCATCCACTTGGTTACCTTCTCCTCGGAGATCGCACCTCCTCGGAGAAGATTCCCCAAACGGATTCAAGACCCCTCTTTAGGGAAGAACATCAAGACCTCCTCACGGAGAAGACAGGTTACCGTGTATCGTCCTTAGTTGATCCTGGATCATGTATCTTACCTTATGTACTCGGGGATCTAGCACTTGTGTGACTATCTTGTTGGTTTGAGTGTTCCTCTCCTATTTCCCTTGTGTTTCCCTTGTTTTCCCCTTTGTGTTCTTCGTGTTCATCGCGGGATTCCGCTCCTTTCGTGAAAGATCGGGCGATTATGGTTCTACCCTACATCATCTTGGTATCTAGAGCCAGGTTGATCACGATTTCGGAGCCTCCCCGTTGTGTTTCTAGCCTAATTTTGTTGTTTTTCGTCCTAATCCGAAAATCCCCACCAAAAATAGCCCCAATTTTTTTTTGTGATTTGTTGGTGTGATGAAGTTTTGTTGGATTTGATCCGTGAATTTTGTGTATGGCTCGTAGATCTAGCTTCCCCACCCTTCTTTTCCACCATTTTTTTTCTTTTCCCCTTCTGATTTGGATTTTTCCTCAAGTTTTTCCGCCCAAATCCACAATCCCCAAATCTTTGTGCTTGCCAGTTTCGCGACCACCGGAACTTCCGGCCCTCGGACCTTCCGCCACCCCGGAACCTCCGGACCCCAGACCTTCCATATTGCCTGGACCTTCCGGCTTTGACATAAAGTTCGCACATCTTCGATGATTTCCGCTACTTCGACAACTCCGTCCATGGTGCAATGGCATCTTGGCCAACATACTGAAGACCGTGCACTACGACAACGACTACAATCTCATCCTTTTGAAACCTTCAACCGTAGGAAAGAACGGTAACCTCATCTTGGTATTGGACATATCACTCTTGCCATTACATTGATAGCCATCATAGCCTTACTCATTTGCATTGCTTACCCATCAAGACTAGCCATTGAGTATTGCCGGCAACGAGACTTGTGCACATTAGTGATCATACTTCCCATAGCATACATACATCAATGTTGCATATATTGGTATCATCTCTTGTGTCACAAAGTTGTTACCGCATACACAATTGCTATCTTGGTCCGTCAAGCATTGCATGAGAAAAGAGCTCAAACATCAAAGAGCCAAACAAGCTTTCAAGCAAAAAGGAAAGATAAGGAAAGAGCTTTTAACCAAGAACCATAGCATCATACAACATTAATATTATCATACTAGATCATCTTGGATCATATAATCGGAACACCTTGCATAGAACATAATTGGGATAGAAGTCGTTGCACTTTTGCTAAGTAGGTTGTGCACAAGTTCTTGTATCCGCCTATTGTGCAATCGTGCTGGCGTCTCTCTAGTGTTGTGCAACAAGAGCATTTTTGTGGATTCCACATTTTGGCTCATCCTTGGTTGCCCAACCCCACTTATCTTTTTGCGTGTGTGTTTCCGTGTACCTTATATGCTTGGTCTACTTGTTACATTGCATCTTGCGAATCTTTTCCAACATTATTGAAGCTCACTTACAAATTGCATCAAATTTTGTGCCACCATCCTAACCAAGCTCCACCATAAGCTTTTTACTCGTGTTGGTGTGAGAAACCGACAAGAATTGCTACCAATTGTGCTATTTCCTTGTCCTACATTGGAGTGATCATCGATCCACTTTCAACTTCGGTCAAGGTACATTTGGTATTCGTTCTTCTCTTTCTACCACTCACATTTGTCTTGGAATGATGGATAGGCCAAGTACTTCTACCAACCCCCTCGTCATGGAGCAAGACGATGACATGAAGTCCTTCATCACCAAGAGTCACCTCTTTGGTGCACAACATGCTTTGCATCAAGAGCAACAAGCCATGAGTGACCGCATCGACAACCTGGCCACCGACTTGTGACTCTCCGAGCAACGTACAAGGGACTACTTCCACCACAAGCTCGACGATCACAAGCAAGAGAATGACGCAAGGATGGACGAGACTCGCGCTTTGTTGCTCACCCGCTCTTCTTCCACTTCAAGAAGAAGCCGTTCAAGTCGCCACTCCGACTTCACCGTGTCCGGCTCAAGTACACCGACATCGAACATTCTTTGCCGTGCCACATGCAATGAGCATCAAGCAAGCCTCAATTCTCTACGCGACACCGACTCGAAGAGCACCGACAACGTCAAAACCAAGAAGCCTTTGCACTAGCACGAGAATGGCAATGACAACGCCAACATGAAGAGGAAGAGTGCACGCGTCTACACCAAAATGCACAAGATGCCGAGGCACAACGTCAAGAACAACAACTCCGTGATGCTCAAGCACTTGAGGCACAACGAGCTCTACGCGATTCAAGTCGAGCCGTTGCCGATCGAGGCCGGCAAGCTCGTGAACATGCCGAAGCACTTTGTGAAGAAGTCCGTGAGAGGATTTATCCAGCTCGCCTACACCGTCAAGTTCCTCCTTGAGCTCAACAAGCTCCTCCACAAGAACGCCAAGAACAACAAGTTCCTCAAGATCATGAAGACAATGGAGATCCTTCACGACAAGAGCAACACGAGGTTGACAACCCTCCGCACCAAGAGCACCACCAGTTGAACAATCATCAACAACATGGACGTCATTATCCCCGACCCCAACACAATGAAGAGCAACGCTATGGCAAGCTCAAGTTCACCATGCCCAAGTTCAACAGAAGCAATGATCCCAAAGAGTACCTTTCATGGGCATTGAAAGTTAACAAGATCTTCCGTTTGCACAATTATGAAGAAGAGAAGAAGATCGCAATGGCATACCTTGAGTTCCAAGACTATGTGCTCATGTGGTGGGAACAAATCATAGAGCGCCGAGAGGCAAGAGGTGAACCACCCATCACTACTTAGGCGCAAATCAAGGATGTCATGAGAGCACGCTTCGTACCTACCTACTACAATCGCGAGCTCTTTAAGAAACTCAAACTACTCAAGCAAGGAGCCAAGAGCGTTGAAGAGTACTACAAGGAGATGGAGATAGCCATGATACGAGCCAATGTCACGGAAGATGATGAACAAACAATGGCACGTTTCTTGAATGGACTCAATCATCCCATCAAGAATATCGCCGACTTCCAACCATACTCGAACCTCATCGAGCTAGTGCACCAAGCTACCAAAGCAGAACGCCAAGTGCAAGATGATTTCAAGTATGCCAAGTTCTCATCCAAGTCATACGGCTTCTCCAACAACCAAGCTTCAACATCTGCAACACCGACTACCAAGCCTTCTACTAGCACCATCGACAAGTTGAGTTCCAAGAAAGCTTCATCAACTTCAAGCCGAGAGCTTCATCATCATCAACTCCAACCGATGAGACCGTCAAAACGAGTTCCTTCAAGTGTTTCACTTGCGGAGGACGAGGCCACAAGTCCTACGAGTGCACCAACAAGTGGACCATGATCCTCAATGACGATGGCACTGATGACTCCATGAGTGAAGGCGAAATGGAAGCCCTTGAGCAAGTCGCCATGCACCACCAAGTGAACAATGAAGAAGAACAAGTCTTGTGCGATGAAGATTCAAATCCCTCCCTCATTGTCTCCAAGGTTTTGACTCTCCAACATCACCAAGAAGAAGACCAACGATGCCACATATTACACACCAAGGCCGGCATGAATGGACGATCTGTCAAGGTCATCATCGATGGAGGAAGTTGTCATAATCTCGCAAGCGAGGAACTTTGCTCCAAGCTTCAATTGCCCAAGACGAAGCATCCCCATCCGTACAAAGTGCAATGGCTTAGCGACTCTGGCACCATCCAAGTCGAGCACCGAGTACAAGTATCCTTCAAAATTGGCGCCTACGAAGACACCTTGGAGTGCAATATCGTTCCCATGACCCTTTGCCATCTTCTCCTAGGACGCCCATGGCAATTCGATAGAGGAGTCATCCACAACGGCCGAACGAACCACTACATTTTCAAGATGAAGGGCAAGGAGTTGGTACTTCGTCCCATGCCCCCAAGTCAAGTGATGCCGACAAGCAAGCCACCCATAATGGAGAGAATAGTGAGAGAGCGAGCCACCAAAAAGAGAGTGAGCGCCACAAGCCGAAACCGAACACCTGCACGATGAGAGAAAAGAAGAACTTAGTCCTATTTGCCACCAAAAGTGAGATAATAGGAGTGTGTGAGAACCCATCTAGTGTCCTACACTATGTCCTTGTGTGCAAGGACAATGCACCACAAACTAACACTTCTCACACTCTTCCTCTAGTGTTGTCTTCTCTTTTGCAGGAATTTCACGACGTTTTCCCCAACGAGCTACCTCCGGGACTACCTCCACTCCGAGGCATTGAGCACCGCATCGACCTCATCCCCGGAGCACCGGTTCTGAACAAAGCTCCCTACCGCGTCAACCCCGAAGAAACCAAAGAAATACAAAGGCAAGTAAAGCATCTCATAGACCATGGACATCTGCGTGAAAGTTTGAGCCCTTGTGCCGTGCCGATCATTCTTGTGCCAAAATGTGACGGTATCTTTCGCATGTGCTCCAATTGTCGACCTATCAATGCTATCACCGTTTGCTATAGGTATCCCATTCCATGCCTAGATGATATGCTAGATGAACTTAGTGGTGCCACTATCTTTTCCAAAATTGTTCTTAGGAGTGGTTACTATCAAATCCGCATACAAGAAGGTGATGAATGGAAAACCGCCTTCAAAACCAAGTTTGGTCTGTATGAGTGGTTAGTCATGCCTAAGGGTCTCTCGGAAGCACCGGGCACTTTTATGCCACTTATGAATCATGTCTTTCGCCCTTACATTGGTATATTTGTTGTGGTTTACTTCAATGACATTCTTGTGTTTAGAAAATCTATCAAAGAGCATGTCACCCATGTCCGCACCATTTTGCAAACTCTTAGAAAAGAGCGCCTCTATGCTAATATGGAGAAATGCCTTTTTGGTGTTGATAAGCTCGTTTTCTTGGGTTTTGTTGTTTCTTCTAAGGGTGTTCATGTTGATGAGTCCAAGATCAATGCTATTAAGACTTGGCTGCAACCAACCAACTTGCATCAAGTGCGTAGTTTTATTGGCCTTGCGAGTTTCTACCGTCGCTTTGTGAAGGATCTTAGCACCATTGCTTCGCCTTTACATGCTTTGAGGAAGAAGAATGCGCCTTTTGTTTGGGGACCATCCCAAGATACCGCATTCAATGAGCATAAGAATTTGTTTACTCATGCTCCTGTGCTTGCTTTACCCAACTTCTACAAGCCTTTTGAGATTCATTGCGATGCTAGTGGTAATGGCATAGGAGGTGTGTTAACGCAAGAGAAGCGCCCCATAGCTTACTTTAGTGAGAAACTTTCCGGAGCGCAACTCAATTACCCCATCTATGACAAAGAGCTATATGCTTTAGTCCATGTCCCTTTCACATATGTACAATTCCTTCATCCCCATGAGTTTATCATTCATACCGATCGTGAGACTCTCAAGTATCTTAAGGGTCAAAGCAAGTTGAACAAGCGTCATGCTAAGTGGACTGAATTTATTGAGTCTTTTCCTTATGTCATCAAGTACATCAAGGGTAAAGAAAACATCGTAGCGGATGCTCTTTCCCGCATATGCATGCTTGTTACACAACTTGAGTTAGATGTCATTGGCTTCGAGCCTATCAAAGACTTGTATGAGCATGATGCAACTTTTGCTACTCCTTATGCCAAGTGTTTGTCGCACACCTCTTGGGAAGGCTATTACATAAAAATGGATATCTTATGCGAGCTAACAAACTTTGCATCCCCGAGTCTTCTCTTCTTTGTTGCTTTTGCAGGAATCTCATGGAGGAGGCTTAATGGGACATTTCGGACGCGACAAGACATTTGCCACGCTCTTGAAGAACTACTTTTGGCCCAAGATGTTTCGGGACGTCAATCGTTTCACCAACCGATTCTCTACATGTCGCAAAGCTAAGTCCAAAGCTCAATCTCATGGCCTCTATATGCCTCTACCAATTCCATACCGACAATGGGAAGACATTAGCATGGACTTTGTACTTGGTTTGCCTAGGACTCGAAATGGGAAAGATTCCATATTTTTCGTTGTGGACCGTTCCTCTAAAATGGCACATTTCATTCCTTGCAACAAGATAGACAATGCTTCACATGTTGCTAATCTCTATTGTAGGGAAGAAGTATTGTGTTTACATGGTTTGTCAAAGACTATCATCTCGGACCGCGACGTCAAGTTCCTTAGCTACTTTTGGAAGACCCTATGCGCCAAGCTCGAAATCAATCTACTCTTCTCCACGGCTTACCATCCTCAAACCGACGGCCAAACGGAGGTGACCAACCGCACACTTTCCGCTCTACTTCGAGTACTCATCAAGAAGAACATCAAGGAGTGGGAGGAGTTCCTACCTATTGCCGAGTTCACCTACAATCGGTCAAGACACTCAACAATCGGCAAGTCCCCCTTCGAGGTCGTCTACGGATTCAACCCATTGTCACCATTGGACATTCTTCCTCTACCACTCCAAGAGCGCATCAATTTGGATGCAAGTGCGCGTGTGACACATCTCAAGAAGGTGCATGAAGATACAAGAAACACCATCGAGCGCTAAGTTCAACGCCTTGAGACCAAGCTCAACTTCAACAAGCAAACTATGGTTTTCAACATTGGTGATCTCGTGTGGCTACACCTTCGCAAGGACAGCTTTCCACAAGAACGCAAGTCCAAGCTTCGACCATGAGCGGATGGACCCTTCAAGGTGCTTGCATGCTACAACGACAACGCTTACAAGATCGACCTCCCGCGCGACAAGTACAACGTGAGTGACATCTTCAATGTCAAAGATCTCTCTCCCTTCCATGGTGATGAAGAATTCAATCCGAGGACGGATCTTCCCCAAGGGAGGGGAGATGATGCGGAGCATCCCACGATCATCCCCATGGACACCACCTCAACTATCCAAGCTCCAAGTGGGCCCATGACAACAGGTAGGGCGCGTGCTATTCAATTCGAGGTGACATCACTCCTACTTGAGTTTCCCTCCTCTTCAAGTGAGACATGGCTACTGCCTAAGTCCGAGATTCTATGTGTGATCGGGTACAACGCTCAAGACACGGAGCCGAGGGCTGTAGAACAAGAGACAGGCGTCAACATTCTGGACCGCTCGGAACCTCCGGCCAGAGCCCGGAACTTCTGGCCGACCGGAGCTTCTGGCCTCCAACGTCTTCGACCAGCCCAGGCGTGCCAACTCTCTGGTTAGCCAGGAACCTGTCCCGGACCTTCTGGCACCCGGAACCTCTGGCTAGCCTGGACCTTCCGGCCCCCGAATGCCAACCCAGCTCCACCCGCAAGATTGAACCCAAAGCTAAGCACTTCGCCCATTGCAAGAAAGATAAATCTAATATGCCAAACCAAACTGATAATTTGAAGAGACTTGCAAAGATAACCAATCATACATAAAAGAATTCAGAGAAGATTCAAATATTGTTCATAAACCCATAGTTCATCGGTCTCAACAAACACACCGCAAAAGAAGATTACATCGAATAGATCCCCACAAGAGAGGGGAGAACTTTATATTGAGATCCAAAAAGAGAGAAGAAGCCATCTAGCTAATAACTATGATCCCGTAGGTCTAAAGTAAACTACTCACACTTCATCAGAGAGGCTATGGTGTTGATGTAGAAGCCCTCCGTGATCGATGCCCCCTCCGACGGATCTTGTGGATACATAAAGTTACGGCGGTGGAATTAGGGTTTGGCTCTGTCTCTTGTAGTTTGGCGGTATGTAGGTATATATAGGAGGAAGGAGTATGTTGGTGGAGCAACAGGGGGCCCATGAGGGTGGAGGGCGTGCCTGGGGGGTAGGCGCACCCCCTACCTCGTGCCTTCCTCGTTGATTGCTTGACGTAGGGTCCAAGTCCTCTGGATCATGTTCGTTCCAAAAATCACGTTCTCGAAGGTTTCATTCTGTTTGGACGCCGTTTGATATTCTTTTTCTGCGAAACCCTAAAATAGGCAAAAAAACAACAATTCTAGGCTGGGCCTCCGGTTAATAGGTTAGTCCCAAAAATAATATAGAAGTGTATAATAAAGCCTAATAATGTCCAAAAGAGAATATAATATAGCATGGAACAATCAAAAATTATAGATACGTTGGAGACGTATCAAGGATCGACAGGCATTGGCGCGAACTAACTTTTCTGCAGGTCGATCTTCATCATGGACACCACGTTCATCCTCTACATCCACTGCACCAGCATCTCCATTGGGTGCCACCTCCAGCCGTGATACAAGAAAGCAGGCACAACCACCACTATCTGCCAAGAGCACACCTGCCGGGCCTACGCAGAGCTCTTCTTCCATGGCATCAACATGGCACACAAGTGATATTATTTGTCATCGTTGTACGGGAAGAGGACATTTTGCGAGAGAATGCAAATCTCAATGTGTGATAATTGCTACTGAGGATGGTGGGTATGAGTCCGCTAGTGACTATGATGAGGAGACTTTGGCTCTAATTACACATGAAGAACACGGTGGAGAGGATTCTGATCATGAGACACAATACATGGCTACTTAAGATGCTGACAGGTATGAATGTTTAGTTTCTCAACGTGTTTGTGAAGGAATAATTTTTTCCATACAAAGGGAGTTGTGAAGGAATGTTCTGTTTGTGTCATCATAGATGGAGGGAGTTGCAACAACTTGTCTAGCATGGAGATGGTGGAGAAGCTATCTCTCACCACAAGACCGCATCCATATCCTTACTACATACAATGGTTCAACAATAGTGGCAAGGTTAAGGTAACACATACTATTCGTGTGCATTTTAGTATCTCTACATATGCTGATCATGTTGATTGTGATGTGGTACCCATGCAAGCATGTTCCTTATTACTTGGTAGACCATGGCAATTTGATGAAAATTCTGTACACCATGGTAGAAATAATCAGTATACTCTTGTTCATAAGGATAGCCATATTACATTGCTTCCTATGACTCCTAAATCCATTTTGAAATATGATATTAATAGAACTAATTGTAGCGACCTGACCCGAATGGATCACGTCTACTGTGCTACGGTGTCATCCCTGGATCAGTAATGCTGACACCACACAGTACATCGAGGTTTTATAACAGAGTTGCAATCACACACTTATTACATCGATGGCTCAAAAA
>NW_024119164.1:0-9857 GCF_003073215.2 Triticum urartu
ACAGTACAAGGGAAGAACAGCCTCGCGAGAGGTGTTCTTGAGCTGGTGCGGTGTGTTCTACTCGGTCTGGATCTCCCTCTCTCTTTCTCTTCTCTCTCTCTTTTTCCCTCCTCTTTCCTCTTCGGGGGCTAATCCTATTTATAGAGGCCCTGGTCCTCTTCCCAAATAATGAGCGGGAACGGCGCTAACAATTGGCCATTTTGAAGGGAAACATCTAGTACAAGTTATCCTGACCAAAGGTGGCCTTCGGCTGCCAAAAGCACTGGCGATGACGCCGTGTTGGGCTCCATGGTGACCTCCGTCCTGCCGTTCTGCTGGTCTTGGTCTCATTGCACCGGAATGTTAACCTTTGCCCGACGCCTTGGCCTGTGCTTGCTCCCTTTGCACCGAAGGGGAAACAAGGACACTGCGTAGGCCGGCGCCCGCCAGGCGCCCGCCTAATCTCGATCGTCATGGCTTGCGTCACGGGCTCCTCGCGAGGCACCCCTGCCATGATCTCTCTGCCTCCTCGCGAGCTTCCTGATGAGGCTGCTCCTGTGGAAGCCTCCTGTCGTCCACCCCGCAAGGCTTGGCCCCTTGCGAGGGTCTTGAGCTTGAGCTGATGAAGCTGGGCCGCACTGGGCCCCCACTCGAGCCACGCCGCAGGCCGTAGGCAGGCAAGTCTTGGGACCCCCATTCCCAGAACGCCGACACCAGCGACGGCCTCTCCGCCTGTGGGAGTTTAACCCAGAAGGGCCACAGACTCTTCAGCACTTCTTCGGCACTACGCACGAAGGAATGTGGAAATTATTCTTCGGGAGACGAAAACAATGGGCGGACACCACCGAAGATACCGGCTTAGACTGTAACCATCCGGACACCCCGGTAAGTACTCGTCCGCCGAACACCTCATAATCAGATATTCTGTGGTAAGACACTGAGCAAACCATCTTTTTCCAGGGCTAGACAAAGAAAGCGGAACGGTTTAGGTGTCCAGCCCCTCTTCCCGAAGACTCAGCATACCCCGTGTTAACAAGGATGCTGGCACCGACACTGTATCAGGCACCGGCAGGGGAGGGAAGGTGGAGAGTGAGAAGACCCGGGTGACCTTTGTTCCGGAGGTAAATTAGATGCCGAGTCTAGAGAAATTGACATTTCCTCGCCCGAAGACGAAGGCGAAAGAGAAGCCAGTATCCCTTCTCCCTTCAGGAAGAAAAGGGCCGCCTCCGAAGGTTTGGAGGGGCGGTCTCCTAAGAGAGGCAAGATGCTACCATCGAGCGGCTCGGGATTGGAAGGCGACGCCAGTGAACAGCTCCGTCTTGAGGACAAGCCCTCAACCAAACCGTAAGTGAATCCGGGGTGCTTTGATAGCGTCCTGCTTCTTTCCTGTTACCGAAGATATACGTAACGTGCCTGTGTATTTTTATAGTTTGGCACAGAGTTTTTCTGGGCAATCCTCTTCTTCAGGAGATCTCCTCCCAGAGATGATGGAAAGCGAGACGCCTCCCCCGACCTCCTCGCCCAATAAGGCGGACGACTCTGAAGTGTCATCTCGGAGGGTTCTTCTTGATCAACAAGCGGTGCATGGGATGAAGGAAGCAGTACCCGAAGGTGGACCTCCAATCGTTCGGGATTCGGGGGCCAATAATGAAGGCCCCGGACTGTTCGGTTTTCAACCAACGATGATTCTGGAGACGGGTGAACGGGTTCCTTCAAAGGATGGTCGCGCTCCTTTAGCAGCTTCCGGAGACCCGGCAGCGCCGGATATCTTGAGGGATATGCTACGAAAAGCATCTGTCTTGAGGGAAGAGCGAACGTTGATGGGTCAGGTGGGAGCGTACCTTGAGGGGTACGGTGGTTGAGAAGATTCTGTCCGCGAAGAGCAGATTGAACGAAGCCTTCATGAGCCTGCTAAGAGGCTTCGAGGTTTGTAATGTAATCTTTTCAACTATATTTTATTTGCAAAGATGCACCTGTGTATAGGTAGTAGCCCCTGAGACTCGGGTTGGCTTCCCATGGGAGGCGAACGGAGGATCAAGAAGAAATACTCAAGGACTAATCTGATTAACTGGAACACAGGCTGCTTCCCCCTGGCTACTTCCCAAACTACGGATATTGCCGAGCTGCAGTGGAAGCTTGATGTGGCAGGGGATGACATTGCGTTAATCAATATGCGTCTTGACGAGTCGCAAGGTATGTATTTGGGTCAGTCCCTTCACATACATTCTTGTGATATAAGCATGACGCTGAAGGTTATATACTAGAATATGCATGGATGCAGATGGTGCTGCCGCCATTGAAACTCTTCGGGCAGAGCTGGCCCGGGCCAAGGAGCAGGCCCGGTTTAGTAATGTGGCTGCCAAAAAGGCATCGACTGAGTTAAAAGCCAAACAAGCTGCTCGGCGCCAAGACGAGGAGAAGATATCCACGATGGCACTCGAATTAAAAAATGTTGCTAGCCGCTGTGAACTTCTTGAGAAGGAAAATGAAGCCAAAACGGCTGAACTTGACAGGGCCTTATAAGAGGTGAGAGAAGCATGGTCTGAATCCAGAGCAGCCCGTGAGGAGATCCGGCAAGCTGGGGAGATTTGCGGCCGGTAAGCCCTTTTTGCTACAGACTAAGTTCGGCGATCCGAACTATGCTCAGCTTAACCAAGTGTGGAGTTCTCCGGACGAGTTTTAAGACTTGCCGAAGAGTTCTTCCGATGCGGCGCAGTTTTACCAAGCACGAGAGGGGTATGCAATGGAGAAGCTTTTCTGGTCACAATTTGGCGCATCGAAGCGCCCTCTGTTGCTAAATGAACAGATGTCCCAATGGGCCGAGCTTCATAGGATATCCGACTCTGCCATGAAGAACGTCATAATCCGGTTGTGGCCAACTGAGCCTATTCCGAATAGCTACTTCGGCTTGGTGCATCGGCTTGTTGATGCGGTGCCACGTATCGACGCTGTGAAGCGGTCGGTGTGCATTGAGGGTGCGCGGATGGCCTTTGCCCGAGTCAAGACATTCTGGGGGAAGATGAAGGCCATCGAAGTTGCGGCGAAGAGTCCACACAAGGGCAAGGACCGTTACGCACCAGAGCATTATTTTGAGGACGTCTTAGAGGCCGCCTGCTTAATAGAGGGTCAGTGCTCGAAAGACATAATATTTGAGTGAGGTGTATGGGAATTGTAAAAGACAATTTTATAGTTAATCTATTTTTATGTTTTGCTCGAAAGCTTGTGTTCCTCCTGTGCGGCCGTTTTAATATAATCTGAAAGTTTTCCAGTCGTTGGCTTCAGCCCCCTCGTAGGAAGTACGGGGGTGTTCGGAAAAGCATGTGATCACTCTTGACCCAACGTCTTGTTCCATGAAGGAGGTGATAATGCGGCAAACCAGGCAATCAGACTATAGGGCGTTAACACTTTCACTTAGCCATAGGAGTTTTATAGGGGGGGCTATGATATAGCCCCTGGTATGTGTACAACTTATTCCAATATGGTGCGTTACATATATGACCTAAAGAAAAAAGGGTCCTTCGTGTGATACGGAGGGAATCGCGACAGATTCCGATAAGTCATCGAGTGGTTGACCAGCTCTCGTAGCATCATGACAGTCGGTTTTTGGCTTTCTTTACTGAGGTGCTTGCCCAGATGAACCGGAAGCACAATTGCAGTAGTTCTCCCATTACTACCCTAGCCGATAGAGCGGAACGTAAGGTAGCAAGCACAGGAGCCGGGCAACCCAACCATTGACCCAAGACATGATTCAGAGCTGATGCATATAAGGCCAAACTCACGATGCCGAAGTACACTGTAAAGTTGTTCGAACTTTGTTGGCAACTCATTTGTTCCCATGCCGAGCCCCTGGCAGGTTATGCCGAGGTATATCTGTGAAACAACCATAGGAGCCATATTCATTGGCGAAAAGACACGAATGATTAATTCGGATAATGTTTACTGGGACCTGAGCGATATGCCAATGATTACTTTATATATATAAAGACCACAACCCCGGCTATTTGACATGCCCGGGGTCGAAGGCGGAGGAAAAAGGCATATTACAGGCTCAAAATAAAGAGTGCGGTCTACAAAAAGTTATTTTGGACTTCCTGTCGCACGTCTGCGCCGCCTGTCCTCGGCGAGGGGAATCCTTGACGGAAATAGCCCCTTAGGTGAGCGTACGGATCCGAACTCCGATAGAGTCAGTTTTAGATGTTAGTCCTTTGCGTCACCTGTTTTTAAGAGATAATGAAGAAAGAAATAAAAAGAAAGTAGATAAAAATGTTAAGGGAATGCTTGCAGGCTTGTCCGTATTGTGCTTCCGCCAATGCCCATGGTATCTTGAGTGCATAGTGATGTATGCGCAGTACAAATTTTGCGGGTATATGAGGTGGGCGGCAGAAGCTGAACTGCTATTTTCGCTCCGGGATTGGCCGATCCTTGGGGGGAAATTGCTTCTGACCCCCGGTATTAGGTTGGTGAACCTCTCCGTCGTCCCTATCTCCTGGAGGCCTCCTCCCCTTGTGTTCGGCGTTGAGCTTGCCTGCCTGCTTGAAGACCCAACAACTTCTGTTGGTATGATTAGCTGGTTTATCGAGGTGGCTGTGAATCTGTCAGGGTCGGTCCAATATCCTGTCTAGGTTGGATGGTCCGTCTCGGTTCGCCTTGAATGGCTTTTTCCGTTGACCGGATTTGGGATTGCTGAATCCAGCGTTGACCGCTGTGTCGCGTGATCTTTCATTATCATTGCGACTGTTATGTTTGCTTCGTCGTGGCTTGCCATTGCCGTCTCGGATTTTGGAAGTGCCTGAGTCGCTGGCGCTGTTGCTTCTACGAGCGAGCCAACTGTCTTCTCCCGCGCAAAAGCGGGTCATTAGAGCGGTAAGAGCTGTCATGGATTTAGGTACTTCTTGATCGAGGTGGCGTGCAAGCCATTCATCCCGGACGCTGTGTTTGAAGGCCGCAAGGGCTTCCGCATCCGGACAATCGACGATTTAGTTCTTTTTAACTAAGAACCTAGTCTAGGGCTTCCTGGCTGACTCTCCGGGATGCTGGACCATGTGACTTAAGTCATCGGCATCTGGTGCTTGGACATATGTTCCTTGGAAGTTGTCGCGAAAGGTGTCCTCCAAATCTTCCCAGCTGCCAATAGAATTTTTCGGCAGACTGTTTAACCAGTACCGAGCTGGTCCTTTGATTTTTAGTGGCAGGTATTTGATGGCATGAAGGTCATCTCCGCGGGCCATGTGGATATGGAGGAGGAAGTCCTCGATCCATACTGCAGGATCCGTTGTTCCGTCGTATGATTCGATATTCATGGGTTTGAACCCGTCTGGGAATTCATGCTCCATTACTTCGTCTGTGAAGCAAAGAGGGTGTGCGGTGCCTCTATGTTGGGCCACACTGCGGCGTACCTCCGATGGAGTCCATTTGCAGTTTTCGGCCCGGGCGTGGCTAGGTTTGTCACGTCCGAATAGGTAGCCGTCATCGCGTGTCGAGGCATGTCCTCACGATCCGTAGATCGATCTTGCGTGTGCTGCTCTACTTTCCAAGTACTATCGAAGGTCGTATGTACAACCCCTAGCTGCTTTATTCTTGCCTTTACAGCGAGGTAGGGCGATCTGGTGTTCGGCTTGAGTTGCTGCTTTATCTGGACCAAGTAGTGAGCGGCCTACCGCATTGTGCGATGATGGTACGGGCTCAAGCGCCTCGTCATCGAACTGAGGTAGCAATCTATGCTTCGGGTAGCTTTTGGCTGGGCCACTAAGGCCGTATTCTTCAGCGGCCAGGACTTCGGTCCATCTATCATTGAGCACATCTTGGTCCGCTTGAAGCTGCAACTGCTTCTTTTTCAGCCTTCTTGCAGTGGCTATTAGCCGGCATTTGAAGCGCTCCTGCTCGATAGGTTCTTCAGGCACAATGAAATCCTCGTTGCCGAGGCTCTCCTCTTCCTCGGAGAGCGGAAGATAATTACTGTCCTCCGAGTCTCTCTGTATGGCCTGTTCATCAGGGCTAACTTGCCCATTTTCCTGTTCCTCCTGTTCGGAGGTTACCTTGACGGGATCTTCGTTGTTTTTGGCATCGTCCGGAGTATTATTTTTTCGGTGCCTCTATTGCAGTCTTTGGAACGATGTGACTTAGAGCGGCGTCGAGGAAGCTGGCGCTTGGGCTGTCTCTCAGGAGGTTTATCCTCAACTGGATCCTCTATGTCATCGTCGTTAGTTTTTTCTGGCGTGTCCACCATGTATACATCATAGGAGGGAGTGGTCGTCCATCATCCAATGAATGGCGGGTTTTGGCCTTGCTCCTTGTCGGCATCATCGTCTGTAGTGATGATGTCTTTGGAGCCGTAGTCAAGCATGTCGGTTACGTCCTCGACAGTCGCTATGAAGTGGGTGGCGGGTGGGAAGCAAAATTCTCCATCATCAGCCTCTAGTTCGAACCGTACATAGTTCGGCTGTGAGTCCCCCACCAAGGAGAAGTTTTTTAATGAGTTCAGCACATCGCCCAAGGGCGAGTGCTGGAAGATGTCTGCGGCGCTGAACTCGAAGATCGATAAGTGATCAAGTTCGGTATCCGCGGACTCGCATGGTTCGGAACTTATACCCGAGAAGAGTCCGGAGTTCCGGTGACACGAGTATTGCGTGAGGTTAAGTCCATGTGCGCCTCCAACACTGGAGAATATATGGCCTCCGTGGTGGGGTTGAACCTCCAATCCTTGGATGCCGCAGTGTGCTCTGGATCTAAGGCCGGAGTGGTCATAGGAGCTATCTCCTGGATGCGATCTGACGACAGATTTAGGTCATGTTTGTCAAGGTGACTGGGAGCGGTCGCCGCGGTCTCGAATCCGGCGAAGATCAAATCTCCATGGATGTCCGCAACATAGTTCAAACTCTGAAATCTGACCTGATGGCCAGGGGCGTAGCTATCGATCTGCTCCAGGTGGCCAAACGAGTTGGCCCGCAGTGCGAAGCCACCGAACACAAAGATTGCCCAGGGAGGAAGCTTTCTCCTTGGACAGCGTCACTATCCACGATTGAAGGGGCCATCGAACCTTTCGTCGACGGCATAGTGGAACTCTCAATGAAAGCACCAATGTCGGTGTCAAAACCGGCGGATCTCGGGTAGGGGGTCCCGAACTGTGCATCTAAGGTCGATGGTAACAGGAGACAGGGGACACGATGTTTACCCAGGTTCGGGCCCTCTCTATGGAGTTAATACCCAACTTCCTACTTGATTGATCTTGATGGATATGAGTATTACAAGAGTTGATCTACCACGAGATGGTAATGAGTATCTGTCCTTCCTGGACTAAGTACTCCAGTTTATATAGATACTGGGAGGATCTAGGGTTACACAAGGTCAGTTACAAAGGAAAGGAATCTACATATTCAGTCGCCAAGCTTGCCTTCCACGCCAAGGAGAGTCCCATCCGGACACGGGCGCAATCTTCGGTCTTCATGTCTTCACAGCCCATCAGTCCGGCCCATGGCTAACAGGCCGGACGCCCGAGGACCCCTTAGTCCAGGACTCACTCAGCCGGGTTCCCTCAAGTCCATCTCACGGAATTCTTCATTGCTTGCAGTGAATGCAATCTCAATTGCCAAAGCGTGTCTGCAAGCATATTCCCGGTCTTGCAGCTCATCAAGCATCCTCTCTTTCTCGTTCACAAGCTTTCAGAAAGCTTTTTTCTCCTTAGCATTAGAAGGTTCCTCGATAACGTGATACTTGCTGAAATCCTTCGTGGCCGCATTTGCCTCATCACAACTCTTCAACCATGCTTCACATTCCCTCTTCAAGCAACGGTGTCGCTCCGACATGACCTTCTCACACGCTATGTTCATAGTCATGGATCGAATGTCCATCCTACATGAATATACGGGTTTAAGATGACATAGACCAAAACACAAAATAAATTTAATGGAGTACAACACTTGGTTACTTGATATGACATACAACACCAAGTTCTTAATGAGTTCAAATGTTAAGGGTACAAGTCATAGGAGTTCACCAAGCAAAGGGTACGTGTCATTACATTCCAAGTGACAAAGATTACATAGCCTCATGCAATTCTATTTGGCGTATGGTCCCGGGTTGCAACAAATAACATCATTTCTTTCTTTGACCCATGCCCAACAAGAAGCCCGCTTCTCGTCCGACGAGAATGGTTGGCGAACTAACCAATCAATGACCTGGTCATGATTTCCCCTTTCTATCTCAGCATATTCTCCCCTTGTCGCACACAATGCCGTCGCCATTCACCTTCTCGAGGACCGCAACGAGGCTGCTAAGCACCTCCGCCCATGCCAACGGGTAGAGTCCGCTGGCCATCGAGACTAGTGCTCGGATCTCCATCTCAGGGTCAGCACCTGAGTTACTGGATGCGTGCGGCCCCATAAACCGAGCCCGCTTGGAGACGGACGGGCCAGGTTCGGAAGCGGCGACGTCCTCGTCCATGAGATTCACGACCCCATAAGCTTGGAAAGAATTCTACAAAACCCATATAAGTATATTTCTTGCAAACTAAAACTAAAAATCTCTAGCAAATTAAAATTAGAACTGCATGTTGGTCGCATATTTACTGTATGATTAAATTTCAGTTCTTTGTAACTGTTATTCTGATATCAGCACAGAGACCTGAAAAGAAGTATCAATTTCCATATAGATGAGATTTTCAAATTTTAATAGCAACAATGCAGCTGTATGGATTGAACTCCTCCTCGAAGTATATATGCATTTAGATTTAGTTATACATGTTCATTCCAGCTAACTTTTATCCAGATTGCTTAGGACATTGTTATCCAAACAGTTGATGGAAAGAATTTAGCACAATACTACAAAACACAGGAGCTAGCATAGAGTTTTGTAAGGGGCATATCTATGTTTCTTCTCAACGGTAGTGGCCGCCTAACTTACTTTACAAAATGGGACAAGGATAATGGAAGGATGGCCCTATGCCTTTTATTCATGGAATGATACTAATCAATACTCATCTACTGCATAAGTTTCTTCATGGTCTTTGTGACGCCCGGATAATTAAGCTACAATAATTCCCTGCTAATGATGCCACATCACCATGGTTACTGTTGATAACCTCACGCTAGTTCAAAATGGATTCAAAATTCAAATTCAAAATATGGCAAACCACAAAAGTTTTTGAACATCAAAACTAAATTGTTCGGGTTGCGTCAAATAATGCATAAGTAATAATGGTGAAGAAACCTAAATTTTAATAAAAGGTTTAAGTGTTCAAAATAATTAAAACAGAGGTTTAAATATTAAAATAAATGCCTTTTGAATTTTATAAAATATTAAACTATTTTAATTCGGGTTGAGAATTAATGCGGCAGTAGTATATTTAAAGGTATTAACTTAGGTACTAGTGATAATTTTTATAAAACTAAAATAAAAGCAAACTAAATAAAACAGAAAAGAGAAATAAATAAAAGAAAGGAAAAACTACTAAACAAAAACAAAAGAAAGAAAAAAGGCTCCCTGGCCAACTGGGCCAAATGGTCCAGCTGGCCACCAGGCCGGCCCAACCATCTGGCCTATATGGCCCATCCTCCCCCGTGACATAAACCCCCACCGACACTCCCCCCTCTCTCCAATCATATCTCCCCCCTCTCCCCTGATTGGATCGGGATCGTGGGAGGAGAACGTCACCGCCGAACGCCATCGCCCCCCCATCGAGAACGGCGCACCGGTCCCGTCGCCAACGTCGCTCGTCGCCGGACCTCCCCGCCGGATCACCGCCGTCCTCCTCGTCCTCCTCCCCAGGCTGCTTCCTCGCGCCTCACCGCCCCTCTCCTCGGCAATGAACGTGAGCCGCGCCCCCTCCCTCTTTCCCCTTCGGTTGCTATGCCGCTCTCCGTCGCCACACACTACCGCACGCG
>NW_024119165.1:0-28141 GCF_003073215.2 Triticum urartu
CCGCTGGCGGCGTTCTTGTGGAGGCGCACAGCGGTCAACACCGCCACCACTGGCGACGTTCGTGTGGAGACGCACGGCGGTCAGCTTCTCCCACGGTACGCACATTCTAGACTGAGGCCCCGTGCATGTCGGTGTAGTGCTGAATGTTAGCTGATAGACGCTGTTAATCTCACTGTTTGCCGAAGTAGTTTACAGTCAATATGCTCTGCTTAAGAAGCTTCCTTGCCCAGTTCTGCACTCAATCTGCTTAGCTGAGATGGCATGCCAAGCCCGATTAGTTGCCAAAATATCCTGCCATATATTTGTTGTGACGTAGATTGCCAGGGTCTAGTAGCCAATCTGTTAAGCGAAATAGCTGTACACCGTTTTATACTCGATATTTGTTGTTGCGATGGCCTTCGATAGTTCGATGGCTGTGTGCTTGGCCTCATCAACTGCTGAAAGAGCCTGCCATAATTTAGCACTCAAATATGTTTGCTGAATTAGCTTTACATATATCTCGTTACTTAGATCTGCTCGTCCAAATATCTTGCCATAGCTTTAGACATCGACCTAGGTGTTTTTTCTGGACTTCATAAAAAGCATATATATGTTTTTCCTGTAATATCTAGTAGAAGAACTAATTTGTATGTCTAACAGATGGACAGGACTTGGATAACTTCTGCTCAAAGATTCTCTGTTGCATATGTCGAGGAGGTTGAAAACGTCATGAACTTTTATCAGAGCTGAGTATGGTGGTCCGAAATCAGATGTGCTCTGCCCGTGTTGCAGTTGTATGAATTCAGTTACAAGACCCCAGTCAATTGTGCAAAATCATCTACACTTGTATGGGATGTCGGTCACATATACTAGGTGGGTTCATCATGGTGAAGCTGTGAACATCAATTTAATTGACTACGTGGATGCAGCAGATCACCATCTTGATCTGCCTGATGCTTAGGAGGAAGAGGAGGAGGAGGTGGTGGTGACGGAGCCAGTGAGTTTTACCAACATTGAAACAATGCTACAAAATGCTCGTGCATTTCGTGAAGTTTCACCTGCAGAAGAAAAATGGTGGGCCCGCATGTTGGAACAATGCAATATGGCTGACACCCCAGGAAATAAGCTGTCAGTATTATCAGCTATGGTCAGCTTTCTTCAAGTGAAGACATCTGAGCGGATGACCAACAAATCATTCGATGCAATGTTGGCTGCTTTCCGCAAATCTTTCCCAGATGCGTCTGAGCTGCCACACGCCTACAGTAAAATGAAGAATTTCCTTCATGCAGTTGGAATTGGATATGATATGATCCGTAAGCATAATTGTGTTCTGTTCCGGAAGGATTATGCCAACTTAAGTGAATGCCAGAAATGAAAATCATCAAGATGGAAAGATGGCGATGCTGTGAAGAGGATTCCTCATAATGTTCTGAGACATTTTCCAATTACACCAAGATTGCAGAGGTTGTTTCATGATGCTGAAACAAGAGAGGATATACTATGGCATTCTAAGAACCAGGAGTACAGAGATCAAAATGTAATGAGCCATCCATCTCATGGTAGTGAGTGGCAAAGCTTCAATTAGAAACACAAAAAGTTTGCTGCTAACCCGAGAAACCTTAGACTTGGCTTAGCTTCAGATGGATTTAACCCATTTGGCCACCAAAGCGCCACATATAGCATGTGGCTAGTGCTTCTTATCCCTTACAACATGCCTCCAAATGTCTGCACCAAAGAATCAAACTACATGATGGCCTTGCTCATCCCAGGTCCAAAAAGTCCTGGAAAGGATTTTGATTTATTCATGGAGCCTCTTGTGGAGGAACTTCAACAGCTATGGAGAGGTGTTCTCACTCGAGACCTATATAGCAGCCCACCAGCTGATTTCTTTCTGTCTGCTGTTATAATTTGGTGCATCCATTATTATCCGGCTTTGGGCACTATGTCAGGGCGAACGACACATGGTTACAATGCATGTGTTCGCTATGATAGGAATCCGCTGTCATACGCAATACTTAGCAAGATCTGTTACATTGGACACCGCCGTTTCCTTGCCAAGGACAAGCCGCGTCCTACAAAATACCAAAGACATGTGTTCAATGCAAAGCATGAAAACCGTGATGCGCCAAAGAGGCTCACCGCTGATGAGTTGCAAGTGGAATTAGAGGAGACCAGTCATATTACACCAGGAAACCATCCCGGTAATGGTAGTGGGAAAAGGAAGCGTGTCTGCGCAGAAGAGAGATTATTGTTTACCCGCAGGTCCACTTTGTGGGACTTGGAGTATTGGAAAGATTTGGATCTGCGGCATAATCTTGATGTGTTGCACATCGAGAAAAATATATGTGACATCATTATCGGCACACTTCTTAATATTGAAGGCAAGACGAAAGATACCTTAAAATCTAGGATTGATTTGACACACCTGGGTATCACAAGGGATTTGCAGGTGCAAAATGAAGGTAAACCATGGGATATGGCACCAGTTGTGTACGTCTTGGACAAGGTAAAAAGAAAAGAATTCTGCGAGGTCCTATCATGTATGAGATTCCCACAAGGATTTGTTTCCAACCCTAAAAGGAGAGTCAGTGCAGATGGAAACAAGGTACAAGGGTGGAAAACGCATGACTGCCACGTCCTACTTCAAAGGGTTTTACCTGTTATCCATAGAGGATTGGGCTGCCCTGACTTATACAGAGCAGTTGCAGAGTTGGGACAATTCTTCAGGGAACTCTATAGTAGAAATATCAGGATAGATGCTTTGGAGCGTCTTAGAGACAAGATACCAACTATCCTATGCGACCTTGAGAAGATATATCCTCCTGCCTTCTTTGATGTGATGGTGCATTTGGCTGTACATCTACCTGATGAGGCACTACTTGGAGGTCCAGTATAGTATGGCTGGATGTACCCTATTGAAAGGCGGCTAGGCACTTTCAAGGGCTATGTCAGGAACAGAGCTAAACCTGATGGTTCCATTGCAGAGGCCTACATTACTAGAGAAGCGTTGTCATTCTGCTCAAAATACATTGAAACAGCTGATCAGCTTAGCAAAGAGGTGGGTGAAGACAATCCCGGGCTTAATGTTTTCGATTATTCTGTTCGAGTTATAGGAAAGAGTCGACAAGAGGACAAACCTAAAGATTTGGACAAAATGGTTTGGTATGTTTTGAATAACTGTCCTGAGATACTACCTTATATCAAGTAAGTGATAAGTACTGCAGCTTATACATCGTAATCTACTAAACTTGTAGCACATTCTAATATATTTAGATGTTTGACGCGATCACTATGTTGTGCGGCATCTACAAAAAGGAGTTACTGCCGCAAAATCCAAGAAACATGGACAAACTGGTTATGGCAGGATTTGCGAAATGGTTCAAGAGCCATGTAAGCTTTTGAATTGCACTGTTAGTTTTTTTAATATATTGAGTACATAAGATGATCAACTTGTCTATTTTCTAAACATAGGTTAAGAAGATGCGGGAGGATGGGCATGCAGTTGATGATGCCCTTTACACACTAGCAATGGGTCCTGATACTCGGGTTAGACATTATGAATCTTGCATTGTTGGAAATGTGCGCTACAACACCCTTGCACGCGACGAAGGCAGGAAGACACAAAACAGTGCCATCATGAGCACGGATACGTATGACAGAGTGACAACTGAAATGTATGCTAACATAACAAATATTGTTCGCTTGCAGTATATCTCCAGTTTTGATGATCATCGGTGTGTGGTTCTATTGTGTTGTCGTTGGTATAACCTGTTTTCCAGGATCGCAAAACCCAGAGCTGATGATTATTTCAAATCCATCAATGTCAAGTCAGCGTACCAGACCAACGAGCCTTTTATTTTGGCAAATCAAGCAACACAGATATTTTTATTGGAAGACACATTTGCACGTAGCGATGACTGGAGAGTATTGCAAAGGTTCGAGCAGAGGAATTCGTTTAATGAAGTTGCACAACAAGATGATGCTTACACCGCTCCTGATGTACAAGATTCCACAGATATTCCTAATATCTTTGATAACCATCATGTCAATGACGCTGGCGAAAAGATTGCCTGTCGTGATGTGGACATACAAGAGTTGATCAAGAAGAAGCCAACATTCGAGGACATTGAGAATGAAGAAGAACATGACACTCTAGGGAATTACGATTCAGACTGATACACATGGCGAAGATGTTGGTGCTGCTTCTACGGATGATGATTAGATTGCTTTTGTCGTATTTTCCTGTCAGAAGACGTTTTTTATCTACTATGTGAAATTGTGCTTGCTATGACAACTGAAACCTGATGAACGTGTTGTTTAGTATTTTGCTGTGAGAACATCACTTGTTATGTATGTTGATTTGTGTTTGGTGATTGTATGGCAAGTAAAACATGATGACATTGTTGTTTAGTTGTACTCATATTTGGCTGTGAAACTTGAATTAGATGGCATAGTTTGCTATTGGACTGCAATTGGCTCGACGTCTTTGAATGGGAACAAAGCTGACCTGACAGGGCCTGTGCTAATTTATTTATTTATTACCAAAAGGGCCTCTGCTATTTATTTATTTATTTATGAGCAAAAGGGGATACCCCCGATTTCCGTTAATAGAAATCATTAGATGTTCACAACACTACGCCCAACCTGCTACACAGGTTTCATTCATTACTAGTTTCAGCAAAGTGCTCATGTCATAGCCACTGAATACATCACGAGTGCTACATACACTGCAAATAAAGAGACAATCATCCTACAGAGCACATCGATTTTCCCCATTATCTTCACAAGCTCTTTCACCTCCTCATTGCTGTCAAGGACGTTCAGCATTTGTTGCTTGGCCATGATCAGAGGAACTGCATCTTTAACCTTCTGCTCTGCATCGTCCTCTTCTGTCGTTCCTTCAGTTAGTTGTCCAACACCCCAACCTGCTGGTATTGGGATTCCTCGGCTAACCAAATAATCTGCGTAGTTGCATTCCCCCACATCAACAACTTCCCAGAAATACAAATCACACAAATCTTCCCTTTTCTGCACGAATCAAATTGGAAGATCATCAAACAACCTATTAAAAAGATCAGCAACTGAAAGCAGCAGAACAACACTTAAACATATTATTACCCCATGATTCGGGCATTTGTAGAAGACTCGGCCAGGGTTGAGCATTGTGGTTGAGACGTGATCGATGACTCTATGTGATTTGCAGTAGTGGCACCACACCAACGGCAGCGGGTTGCGATGAGCAACTGGTTGCGGTGCGTGTGCCGGCGGGGGTGTGATGAGACCCACAAGCGATGGTACGGGTGGCTACTTGGCGCATATCTAGTTGTTGCCTACTGAAGAGCAGGTGGACGAGCAGCCAGCGGACATGGTTGCTGCGGCCAGAGCTTCTGATGCTAGGCAAAGTAAGTAGAGAAGAGGAGAAGCAAACATTGGATATCTCAGTTTCATTACTTGCAGAGTAGCATAGCACCATATATAGTCATAGTCTAGGGTTGGATTCGAACTAGCTACAGGAGCACGTCTCTCTTTTTTCTAAAACTCAGCAACGTCTCTTTACTAGTACACTAGCTTGTTCTGTACGCCTTCCCAAGTCTTTGATTTTCTTTCTTTTTTTTGCGAGGAAGGAAGGAGGACAAAATTGAGAGTTCCTAGGACTCAAACCCAAGGCCTCTCGGTTGAAAACCAAGGGTGCTAGTCACTTATGTGATGAACGTTCCCTGTGAGGAGGACGGCAGATGAACGCATTTTCCTCACAGTTTTAGTTGCAACGCAAGATCAAACGGTCACAGATTCGGGAATGTTACCAGGCGAACGAGCCCAGTTTTTCTTTTATTCCTATATATATATAAGTATGCTACTTGGTGTCGGCTTAGTCAACAAACGATTGTGCCAACCTTGACCGTTGGATTGACATTCAACGTCTGTCGCGTTTCTTCAGTCTCTTCTTCCTTGAGCCGCCAAAGCCAAACCAGCGCCGGCGGGACCGCCTGCTCCCACCTCCCACGGCTGGCTGTGATCTGCCCCGGCTCCTATTTGTTCCCGTCAAAGGCCTCACCATCGTCCTCCGCCTTGGTTCGCTTGCCACGGCGCCGCCCTCCGGTGTTGTCAACATGGTCAACAACCGAGAGGAATAAGGAGATGACTGTGCATTGTGAGGATGACAGTAGGGACCCAGCAGCGCGCGCAATAATTTTGTTTTTTCGGGGCGGAGAACAGGAGAAGGGTATCAACTGGGTTGTGCAGGAGCTGTGGCCCGTCTAGCCCAGGCTTTTATTTCATATGTTTAGCACATGACTAGCCCGGTTTGTTTTTTTCCTTTCTGAAAATGGTAGCCCAGCTATTTTTTTTGCAGAATAACCAATGTAGACCTACTTACTTTTCTACGCCCTGCTGTGCCAGAAATCTTTCAAGACGAGGAGGGATGCATCTTGCCCAGAAATGGGCTATAAGTAATAATAAATGGGCTGTAAAATGAAAAAAATAGCAAACAGATAATTAGTTCCAAAATACTTTTTTCTTTCGGATTTTGATATTTTAAATTTCATTGTTTTTTGCGGGTAAAATTTCATTGGATTTAAATTAAGGTATGTTTAGTTTTAAAATAAATTTGAATCTGGCTAGAATTTTGGGATGTATGCTGTTTGGGACAGATTTGGAGGCTGACTTGTGGGTCTACTAGGTTGATGTGTACGAAAGGCTTTGTCAACTTAGTCCACAAACGATTCTACAGCAGTGACCGCTGGATGTTAATCCAACGGCCGTGGTGCTTATTCAATATCTAATCTTCTTGCTCCAGCCGCCCAAACCAGCACCGGTGGTACTGCCTGCTCCCGCCTCTCGTGGCCGGCTGTGCTACCGCACAGGCCGCACTGCCCCACCCCACTCCATTGCTGGCCAGGCCATTCCTCTACTCACCCACTACTCCTGTTATTTTCAGTGACGGTAGCCAGACTAGTAAACCCTCATACTCCCCACCGCGTGGGCAACCACTGTCGAGTCTTCCCCTGCTCCGTATCGTTCCCTTCCTAGGCCTCGCCGTCGTCCACTACCCTGGTGCTCTCGGCGCGGCGTGGTCAATGTGGTCAACGAACGACATCCATTGGACGTGGACTATACATGGAGAGGCTGACAGCTGGGTCCACGACCGCACATAAGGAAATGCCTCCTTATTACGTGCAAAATAATGATTCCTCCACCTAATATCTGGGACCCACCGAAAGGGCCTCTATATTTCGTGAAAAAAAACATCCCCCCCCCCCGCTGATAGGTCGGACCCACCAGCTATATCTTCACACGCAAGGAAGTGCCTCCTTATTATGCACAAAAAATGAATACTCCCCCTGCTAGCTAGGACCCACCATAGTGGGAGGCTGACTTGTGGGCCTACTAAGATGACGGGGATGGAGGGCTTTGTCAACTTAGTCAATTTGAACGATTCTAGCTCTAGTGACCGTACGATGTCCATCCAACGGTCGTAGTGCTTCTTAAACCTCTGGTCTTCTTGCTCCAGCCGCCCAAACAAGCGTCGGCTATGCCGCCGGCTCCTGCCTCCCGTGTCCGGCTGTGCTGCCACCGCTGGCCATGCCATCCATGTATACTCACCCACACCTGCTGCTATTCTCCTGCATGGCAGCCTCACACCGTAGCTGAAGCAGTCAACCCACGCACTCCCCTCCGCATGGGCATCCACTGGCGCGTCTTCCCCGTCTCCACGTCAACCCCTTCCTAGGCCTCGCCGTCGTCCACCACCCTGGTGCTCTCGGCACGGCGTGGTCAGTGTGGTCAACGAATGACTTCCATCAGAAGAGTACTGTACGTTGAGAGGCTGACAGCTGGGTCCACGGCTGCAGCAAGGAAGTGCCTCCTTATTACGCGGAAAATAATGATTCCTCCACCTCATAGTAGGGACCCTTCAAAAGGGCCACCGTATTTCATGAAAAAAACATTCCCCCCTGACTGCTGGGACCCACCAGCTACATCTTCGCACGCAAGGAAGTGCCCGACAGTCGGGACCCACCCAGTCGAAGCGTACGTAGCGTTGTCATTCTGGTCGCTAACGTGTACGTACATACTGGTCGATTGGTCTCTCTGCAGGCTACAACGATGATCCATGGCCATGTAAGGAAGGGCACGTGTGGTAGTAGAGGCGCGCACGTGTTGTAGTAGAGGCGCGCATGTAGCATGTACACGTATGTACAGCGGCCAACATGCAAGAAATTAAATACGACCACGTAAGTACATACGGGCGGGGTCTCGAACGCCTACTCACGCATACGTACGGCCAGGGCTCGTGGACATGACTGTGCCTGGGTCGGAACGGAGAAACTGCATCGTCGTCGTGTTCATGGGGAGGCAACGGAATGCGTCGTGTTCATCGGGAGGCAACGGAACGCGTGCTGTTCATCGGGAGCCAACCGGCTTGGACGGAACAGCTGATGGAATCAAGGCCTGGCATACCGCAGAACGGAGGAAACGGCCTTGTGTTCGACCGACCATGGTGAAAACGGGATCCTGTTCATCGGGAGGGGTCTGGCGTATTGCAAAACGGAGGAAACGGACCTCCTATGGTCGAAACGGGGTCCTGTTGATCGGGAGGGGTGTGGCGTACCGCAAAACGGAGAAAACGGACTTGTATTGGAGTGCTACGTTCGAAACGGGGGTCCTGTTCTTCGGGAGGGGTGTGGCGTACCGCAAAACCGGACTCCATGGGATACTGTTCATCTCCACCGTCGACCTCCTCCAGCCTCCACGGGATACTGTTCATCTCCACCATCGACCTCCTCCAGCCTCCACGGGCTACTGTTCATCCACCGTCGACCTCCTCCAGCCTCCACTTGCGACTGTTCATCCATGGGCTCCTGTTCATCCAGCTTTCAACGCGCGCTCCTCCACCGGCTACTGTTCAACCAGCCCTCTCCACAGGGTCCTATTCAACCACCCCTCCGTGGGCTACTGTTCATCCAGCCCTCCACCGACTACTGTTCAACCAGCCCTCCACCGGCTACTGTTCATCCAGCCCTCCACGAGGTCCTATTTATCCACCGGCCCGATCGATCGGGGTACTGTTCATCTAGCGGCAACGGCCTCTACTACCATGGGTTCCTGTTCATCCAACCGCCACCAAGAACTATTCATCCAAACCCCCCAACAACACTCACTGTTCATCCAGAGGCAGCATCGATCAACTTCAGTTAGCAGCAGTAGCGAAGGAATCACTCGGGTTCAGTTAAGTCGATCGATCGCTCAGGTTCAGTAACGCGTAGCCTGTAGTGCAACCGCTCGGGTTCAGTTAGAGCCCAACGCCTCACTTGGGTTCAGTTAGAGCACAACGCCTCGCACACACACCCGTACGTACGAGAGAAACGCGCATCGCTCGGCCCCCGACCACCCACCGTAACCGGGAACTCCCCTGATATTTTCCTCGCCCCCGCTTCTACCACGGTTTTCTCCATCATGGACGGTCCAAAGAATGTCATGCAGCTGCGTCTCCGGCCCGCCCAGGATGAAAATTCCATTTTATGTCATGATTTTTTGTCATAGAAGTAGGAGCCCACCACATCTATGATGATACTGGGTTTTGTCACAATTATCACTATAGAAGTGTCATAAGCATGATAGAAAAAAATTGTTTGGCCCAAAATGTCACGGATGTGTCTTTTTTGTAGTGTTTGATTGCGTGTGATCTTTATCTTTTATGCATCTTATTTTTCTTAGAACGACAGTAGCATTATAAGATGATCCCTTCACTAAATTTCAAGGTAAGTGTTCTCCCTGAGTATGCACGGTTGCTACAGTTCTTCGTTTCGAGACACCACGTGATGATCGGGTGTGATAGACTCTACATTCACATACAACGGGTGCAAGACAGTTTTGCACATGTGGAATACTTGGGTTAAACTTGATGAGACTAGCATGTACAGACATGGCCTCGGAACACTGGAGATCGAAAGGTCGAACGTGAATCATATAGTAGATATGATCAACATACATATGTTCACCATTGATGACTACTCCATCTCACGAGATCACCAGACATGGTTTAGTGATACGCCTCCAATGTATCTATAATTTTTTATTGTTCCATGCTGTTATATTATCATTCTTGGATGTTTTACAATCATTTTATAGCAACTTTATATCATTTTCGGGACTAACCTATTGACCCAGTGTCAGTTGATGTTTTTTGCTTGTTTTTTGCATTGCATGAAATCAATATCAAAAGGAGTCCAAACACCGTGAAACTTTTTGTGCATTTTTTAGGACCAGAAGACCACCAATGGGCTAGAGCGTCACCTGGGGGCCCCGAGGGGGCACAACCCACGAGGGCGCGCCTGGGGCCCATGTGCGCCCAGGTGGGTTGTGCCCACCTCAGTGGCCTCTTGAATCCCCTCTTTGACCCTATAAAATCCCAAATATTCCAAAAACCCTGGGGGTAACCCTAGATTAGAAGTTCCGCTGCCGCAAGGCTCTGTAGCCACCGAAAACCAATCAAGACCCCATTTCGGCACTATGTCGGAGGGGGTAATCATCACCGGTGGCCATCTTCGGCGGCCACCACGATGGGGAGGGAGTAGTTCACCCTCGTGGCTGAGGGTTTGTACCAGTAGCTATGTGTTTAATCTCTCTCTCTCTTGTGTTCTTGAGATGTCACGATCTTGATGTATCGTGGGCTTGGTTAATATAGTCGGATCATGTGGTGTTTTCCCCTCTGTATCTTGTTGTGATGAATTGAGTTTCTCCCTTTGAGATTTCATTGTTATCGAATTGAATACTTTTATGGATTTGAGAGCACTTGATATATGTCTTGCATATGAATACTCGTGGTGACAATGGGGTATCATATTGATTCACTTGATATGTGTTTTGGCCTCAACTTGCGGATTCCCGTGGTGACATTGGGGTAATCTATGCATAGGGGTTGATGCACGTTCTTGTCTTTTGTTTCTCTGGTAGAAATCTTGGGCACTCTTTGAGGTTCTTTGTGTTGGATTGAGTATTATGAATCTGAAATTATTTGGTGTTATTTTAGTATGAACTCTTCGATAGATCGATCGAAAAGAATAGCTTCGAGGTAGTTTCGTACCCTACAAACGATTTCTTCTTATGTTCTTTGCTAGATAGGGACTTTGGAGTGTTTCTTCATTGCACGCTGAGGGATGGTTATATGATCCAATTATACTAGCATTGTTCAGAGATTGCACTAGTGAAAGTACAGACCCTAGGCCTCATTTTCAAGCATTGGAATACCGTTTTTGTGCCCGTTTACTATTTGCTACCTTGCTGCTTTTATTTATTCAGATTATAAAAATATATTTCTACCATCCATATTACACTTTTATCATCATCTCTTCGCCGAACTAGTGCACCTATACAATTTTCCATTGTATTAAGTATGTTGGGGACACAAGAGATTTCTTGTATTTGTTTGCAGGGTTGTTTGAGAGAGACCATCTTCATCCTACGCCTCCCACGGATTGATAAACCTTAGGTCATCCACTTGAGGGAAAATTGCTACTGTCCTACAAAACTCTGCGCTTGGAGGCCCAACATGTGTCTACAAGAATAAAGTTGCGTAGTAGACATCAAGCTCTTTTCTGGCGCCGTTGTCGGGGAGATTAGGTAAGCGGCACTCACACCCCGTCAATGAAGCTCTTTTCTGGCTCCGTTGCCGGGGAGGTCAGTGCTTTAAGGTATATCTTTACATCTTGCAATCAAATCTTTTAGTTTCTTGTTTATCACTAGTTTGGTTTATAAAAGAAAACTACAAAAAATGGAATTGAGGTTGCATCATATTATTCATCTTTATAATGTATTTCGTGAAAATGATGGAAAGGGGAATTGTGCTCGATTGATAGAATAAAAATTCAATAGAATGTTTGGTATAAATGATGAGCATGATTGCAATGTTGTTAGTATGAATTCTTCGACTATCCATGATGCTAATGATATGCAAAGCCATAATCTTGGGGATGCTATGTTTGATGAAGATGATATTTTTAGTCCCCCGAGATTTGATGTGCAAATTTGGTATAATAATTGCATGCCTCCTATTTATGATGATTATAATGATAAAAGTGGATTTGGAGAGGTCATGACTTTATTTAGTGATGAATCCACTATTTTGGAAGAGGTTTCAATTCATTGTGACAACAAAGTTGCTATCTATGATGATTATGGTGATGACATATATGTTATAGAGAATAATGATAACCATGAAACTTGTCATCATGATTTTAATTTTCAATCCCATGATAGTTATTTTGTTCAGTTTGCTCCCTCTACTATTCATGAGAATAAATTTGCTTATGTGGAGAGTAATAAGTTTTTTATGCATGTTGATCAAGAAAAGAATGATTTATATGATAATTATATTCTTTAGTTCATTCATGATGCCACTGAAAATTATTATGAGGGAGGAACATATACTTGTAGGAATTGCAATAATAACAAGTTTCCTCTCTATGTGTTGAAAGTTTTGAAGTTATGCTTGTTTTGCCTTCCTATGCTAGTTGATTATTGCTCCCATGATTTGTTTGCTCACAAAATCCCTATGCATAGGAAGAATGTTAGGCTTAAATGTGCTTCTCATGTGATTCATGATGCTCTTGTTATGTTTCAATTCTTATCTTTTATGTGAGCATCATTGAAATCATCATGCCTAGTTAAAAGGCATTAAAGAAAAGCACTTGTTGGGAGACAACCCAACACTTTTACCTACTTTTTGTGTGTTCACATGATGAGGCTACTGTAGTAATGATGTTTTATTGCTTTTGTTTCAATAAAGTGCCAAGTAAGACCATTGGGATGGTCTATGGTGATAGTTGATTTGATCTTGCTGAAAAACAGAAACTGTTGCGCCCAGTAAAATAATTTTCAAGCGTGATAAAATCCTGATTCATTTTGCACAATATTTGTAAACAAATTTCCCAGATGTCCTAAGTTTTCAGAATTTTTGGAATAGCAGAAGTATGGTTGTTGTCCAGATCATTACAGACTGTTCCGATTTTGACAGATTCTGTTTTCAATGCATAGTTTGCTAGTTTCCTAGTTTCTATGGCTTGTGTTGCTCAATATAAATTGTGTAAATTATAAGGTTCAGTAGGCATTGTGTGATAACAATTTTGAATCTTGTCTTTGACAGTACCAAAGTGAATGATTTTCTTTATAATACTAACTTATCTCATGAAGTTCCGTTAAGTTTTGCGTGATCGAAGTTTTCAAGTTTTGGGTGAGATATCGATATGAGGAGAATAAGGAGTGACAATACCCTAATCTTGGGGATTCCCAAGGCACCCCAAGTTAATATTCAAGGAAGATCCAAGCAACTAAGCTTGGGGATGCGCTCCGGGGCATCCCCTCTTTCGTCTCCAACATCGGCGGTAATCTTACTTGGGGCTATATTTTCATTCGTCACATGATATGGGTTTTTCTTGGAGCAGCATTTTATTTTTTTAGTATTTGCTTTCTTTTATTTATAACAATGTTTTGAATCTTTTATTTCAATTTAAAAAAATCAAGTATAGCCTTTTCCATGCTTTTTTTGCAAGTTTATATGTTGCTGTTTCAAAACAGAAAGTTTATCGTTGTTGCAAAAATTCTCTAGAAAAGTCAGAAAGTGATAAAATTCTAAAACTTTTTGACAAATAAGCTATGATAAATTTTCTACAGTGTGTTAAATTTTCAGAATTTTTGGAGTTAAATAAGTATTGATGTTCTTGCATTCTTTACAGATTGTATTGGTTTGGCAGATTGCTGTTATGGTTGCATATGTTTGCTTGTTTAATGATTCTATTTGAGGATAGGACTATTAAATATGTAGAGGCATTTAGTATGAAATGTTAACTTATAATTTTAGTGATTTTCTACAGTAGAGAATGATAAGGTGTTTCATTGATTTATACTAACATATCTTACGAGTTCTTGTTGAGTTTTGTGTGGATGAAGTTTTTAGGAATTAGGGAAACCATGTTATGAGAAGAATGAAGAAGACACAAGAGCTCAAGCTTGGGGATGCCCAAGGCATCCCAAGATAATATAGCAAATAAAACCAAAATATCAAATAAAACCTAAATAAAACCTTATTTGATTTTTTATTAAATCCTCAATATTTCTTTATTTTTGGGAAAGTCATTTTATTCCCTCTCTCATATTTTGATAATAGAAATAATTGAAGATAAAATAAATAAAATCAAAAGATCCTATTTTCAAAATTTGAGAAAAACTCAAATATGAAAATAACGGAATCCCCAACTCTCTCCGAGGGTCCTTGAGTGGCGTAGAATTTCTAGGATCCACCAAAAGCAATAAAATGTGATATGCAATGATGATCTATTGTATAACATTCCAAATTGAAAATTTGGGATGTTACATCACATGATGTGTGCTATTCTTGGAATGTCATTTTATTTTGTTTTGCTTGCTGTTTTAATAAAATACTTAGATCTGAAAGTTTTCAAATAAGAGAGAGTCCTCACATAGCTACCTATTTACTTAACTACGCACTTGATCTTCACTTATATCTTTTTGGAGTAGTTTGTCTTTTGCTCTAGTGCTTCACTTATATCTTTTTGAGCATGATGTGCTTTAATATTTCTGAAGAAATTTTCTCATGCTTCACTTATATGTTTCTGAGAGATGAAAACATTTATGCTCATGTTCTTCACTTAAATTTGTTTGAGCTTATCAAAAGCAACATATAAAAACTTTCATGAAGATCACTCGACAAAATAAAGTTGATTCTTTGTAATAGTTTTGAGATATGATGGTAGTGATATGTGAGTCATGTTGGTGAGTAATTATGCTTTAGTAAGAATATTGATGTTAAGGTTTGTGATTCCCTATGCAAGCACGAAAGTCAATAGTTATGCAATGAAATTACGTCCTACATGTGGTGCATTAATCGGTGTTAGTTATGCTTAATGCTCACTTATGTGATTTTTCATTTCTTGGTTGGTTGCTTCTCAATCTTTTTGCTAGCCTCCACTTGTACTAAGTAGAAATACTACTTGTGCATCCAAAATCCTTAAACCCAGTTTTGCCATTTGAGACCACCATACCTACCTATATGCGGTATTTCAGTGCCGTTCTAAACAAATTTGTATGTGCCATCTCCAACTTTCCAAATAATTTCCTTTTTGTGTGCTCGTACCACCCATAAAATGGTAGGGGGTGGCTGATATTTTTCCATGCTAAATGTGTTATTCTCAAGATGAGTGTTTATTCACTTGTCATTGCATGAGAGTACAGCAAAGGTAATACACATGCCCAGTCCCGAAATGAAAATTTTAATTTACTTTATGTTGTCAAATAATAAATTCCTTGGAAAGTGTTGGTATGAACGGTACCCATGGATACGGCTAGGTGTGGAATGTGAAAGAATGGTGGAAAAGGAATAAACTTTATTTTCTGTTTGGGAACCGCCTATGATATATCTAGCATGGAAAGTATTGGGAACTACTCGATCGTTTTTGTTCACATGAAAGGCATGCCACCCAAAATGTTTTATCTCTATCTCTTTTGCTTTGAGCTCTGGCACCTCTACAAATCCCTACTTCCCTGTGCGAAGGGCCTTTCTTTTTACCATATGCATTTTTTATTTTAAATCTGAGTCTCCATCTTCTCTTATAAAGAACCAACTAGGGGGCACTATGATCGTACTTGAGCATTGGGTGTAGCCAATATGCGAGTATGTTTCATGAATGGATATGCTTGATATTTTGAAAGACATGGTTGCTTGTTTGGTATGCTTGAGTACTTAAGTCCTCATGTCAAAACTAGACTATTGCTTTGAACCATATAAAAGTCCAAATGTCCATGCTATAAAGAAAAGAATATGAGATGACATGTTAGGCAGCATTCCACATCAAAAAATTTATTTTTGTCATTTACCTACTCGAGGACAAGCAGGAATTAAGCTTGGGGATGCTGATACGTCTCCAATGTATCTATAATTTTTGATTGTTCCATACTGTTATATTATCATTCTTGGATGCTTTACAATCATTTTATAGCAACTTTATATCATTTTTTGGGACTAACCTATTGACCTAGTGCCGAGTGCCAGTTGCTATTTTTTGCTTGTTTTTTACATCGTAGGAAATCAATATCAAACGGAGTCCAAACACCATGAAACTTTTTGTGGATTTTTTATGAACCAGAAGACCACCAATGGGCCAGAGCAGCACCTGGGGGGTGCCCCGAGGGGGGCACAATCCACCAGGGCACGCTTGGGGGACCAGGCGCGCCCAGGTGAGTTGTGCCCACCTCGGTGGCCTCCCGCACCCCCTCTTTGCCCTATAAAATCCCAAATATTCCAAAAACCCTGGGGGTAACCCTATATCAGAAGGTCCACCGCCGCAAGGCTCTGTAGCCACCAAAAGCCAATCTAGACCCCATTCCGACACTCCGCCGGAGGGGGAAATCATCACCGGTGGCCATCTTCATCATCCCGCCGGCCACCACGATGAGGAGGGAGTAGTCCACCCTCGGGGTTGAGGGTTTGTACCAGTAGCTATGTGTTTAATCTCTCTCTCTCTCTCGTGTTCTTGAGATGTCATGATCTTGATGTATCGCGGGCTTTGTTAATATAGTTGGATCATATGGTGTTTTCCCCTCTCTATCTTGTTGTGATGAATTGAGTTTTTCCTTTGAGATTTGTTGTTATCGGATTGAATATTTTATGGATTTGAGAGCACTTGATATAAGTCTTGCATATGAATACTCGTGGTGACAATGGGGTATCATATTGATTCACTTGATATGTGTTTTGGCACTCAACTCGTGGATTCCCACGGTGACATTGGGGTAATCTATGCATAGGAGTTGATGCACATTCTCGTCTTTTGTTTCTCCGGTAGAGATCTTGGGGCACTCTTCGAGGTTCTTTGTGTTGGATTGAGTATTATGAATCTGAAATTATTTGGTGTTATTTTAGTACGGACTCCTGGATAGATCGATCGGAAAGAATAGCTTCGAGGTGGTTTCCTACCCTACAAACGATTTCTTCTTATTTTCTCCGCTAGATAGGAACTTTGGAGTGTTTCTTCGTTGCACGTTGAGGGATGGTTATATGATCCAATTATATTAGCATTGTTGAGAGATTGCACTAGTGAAAGTACGGACCCTAGGCCTCATTTCCAAGCATTGGAATGCCGTTTTTGTGCCCGTTTACTATTTGCTACCTTGCTGTTTTTATTTATTCATATTATAAAATATATTTCTACCATCCATATTACACTTTTATCACCATCTCTTTGCCGAACTAGTGCACCTATACAGTTTGCCATTGTATTGGGTGTGTTGGGGACACAAGAGATTTCTTGTATTTGATTGCAGGGTTGTTTGAGAGAGACCATCTTCATCCTATGCCTCCCACCAATTGATAAACCTTAGGCCATCCACTTGAGGGAAAATTGCTACTGTCCTACATAACTCTACGCTTGGAGTCCCAACACGTGGCTACAAGAATAAAGTTGCATAGTAGACATCATTTAGTTGATTTGGATCACGTATCATTTAGATGACTTGAGAGATGTCTATATAAGTGGGAATTCTTAAGTAATTTGATTAATTGAACTTAGTCTCAGTAGTTTTTGCATAATTATGTCGTCGATCAATAGCTCGCGTTGTAGCTCCCCTGTTTTGGTATGTTCTTAGAGAAAACTAAGTTGAAAGATGATAGTAGCAAGGATGCAGACTGGGTCCGTGATCTAAGGATTATCCTCATTGCTGCACAGAAGAAATTATGTCCTTAATGCACTGCTAGGTGACATACCTATTGTAGGAGCAAATATAGATGTTATGAACGTTTGGCAAGCTCGATATGATGACTACTTGATAGTTTAGTGCACCATGCTTTACGGCTTAGAACCGGGACTTCAAAAATGTTTTGAATGTCACGGAGCATATGAGATGTTCCAAGAGCTGAAAATAGTATTTTAGACTCATGCCCATGTCGAGAGGTATGAGACCTTTGACAAGTACTTTGCCTACAAGATGGAGGAGAATGGCTCAGCCAGTGAGCATGTGCTATGAATGTCTGGGTACTACAATCACTTGAATCAAGTGGGAGTTAATCTTCCAAATAAGATAGTGATTGACAAGTTCTCTAGTCACTATCACCAAGCTACTAGAACTTCGTGATGAACGACATTATACAAGGGATGACGAAAATGATTCCCGACCTCTTCGCGATGCTGAAATCGGCGATGGTAGAAATCAAGATGGGGCATCAAGTATTGATGGTTAAAAAGACCACTAATTTCAAGAAAAAGGGCAAGGGGAGGGAACTTCAAGAAGACTGGCAAGCAAGTTGCCACTCCCGAGAAGATGCCAAAAGCTGGACCCAAGCCTGAAACTGGGTGCTTCTACTGCAATGGGACTGGTCACTGGAAGCGGAACTGCCCCAAATACTTGGCGGATAAGAAGGATGGCAAAGTGAACAAAGGTATATTTGATATACATGTTATTGATGTGTATTTCACTAGTGTTTCTAGTAACCCCTAGGTACTTGATACCGGTTCAGTTGCTAAGATTAGTAACTCGAAACGGGAGTTGCAGAGACTAGTTAAAAGCGAGGTGACGATGTGTGTTGGAAATGATTCCAAGGTTGATGTGATCACCATCGCACACTCCCTCTACCTTCGGGATTAGTGTTGAACCTAAATAAATGTTATTTGGTGTTTGCGTTGAGCTTGAATATGATTAGATCATGTTTATTGCAATACGTTTATTCATTTAAGCCAAAGAATAATTGTTGTTCTGTTTACATGAATAAAACCTTCTATGGTCATACACCCAATGTGAATGGTTTATTGAATCTCGATCATAGTGATACACATATTCATAATATTGATGCCAAAATATGCAAAGTTGATAGTGCAACATACTGGTGGCACTGCCGTTTAGGTCATATTGGTGTAAAGCGCATGAATAAACTCCATGCTGATGGACTTTTGGAATCACTTGGTTGTGAATCATATGATACTTGCGAACAATGCCTCATGGGCAAGATGACCAAAACTCCGTTCTCCGGAACAATGGAGCGAGCTAATGACTTATTGGAAATAGTACACGCCGATGTATGTGATCTAATGAGTGTAGAGGCACGCGGTGGGTATCGTTATTTTCTAACCTTCACAGATGATTTAAGTAGATATGGGTATATTTTCTTAATGAAACACAAGTCTGAAACATTTTTGAAGTTCAAAGAATTTCAGAGTGAAGTGGAGAATCATCGTAACAAGAAAATAAAGTTTCTACAATCTGATCGCGGAGGCGAATATTTGAGTTACGAGTTTGGCATTCATTTAAAACAATGTTCAATAGTTTCACAACTCACGCTACCTGAAACACCACAGCGTAATGGTGTGTCCGAACGTCATAACCATACTTTATTAGATATGGTGCGGTCTATGATGTATCTTACCGATTTGCCACTACTGTTTTTGGGTTATGCATTAGAGACAGTTGCATTCATGTTAAATAGGGTACCGTCTAAATCCATTGAGACGACACCGTATGAACTGTGGTTTGGCAAGAAACCTAAGTTGTCGTTTCTTAAAGTTTGGGGTTGCGACACTTATGTCAAAAAGGCTTCAGCCTGATAAGCTCGAACCCAAATCGGAGAAATGTGTCTTCATAGGATACCCCAATGAAACAATTGGGTACACCTTCTACCACAGATCCGAAGGCAAGATCTCTGTTGCCAAGAATTGAACATTTCTAGAGAAGGAGTTTCTCTTGAAAGAAGTGAGTGGGAGGAAAGTAGAACTTGATGAGGTAATTGTACCTTCTCTCAATTTGGAAAGTAGCACATCCGAGAAATCCATTCCCGTGATGCCTACACCAACTAGAGAGGAAGCTAATGATGATGATCATGAAACTTCATATCAAGTTGCTACTAAACCTCGTAGGTCGACCAGAGCATGATCCGCGCCAGAGTGGTGCGGCAATCCTGTCCTAGAAGTCATGTTGTTGGACAACAGCAAACCCATGAACTATGAAGAAGCTATGATGAGCCTAGGTTCCGATAAATGGTTTGAGGCCATGAAATCTGAGATAGGTTCCATGTATGATGACAAATGTATGGACTTTGGTGGACTTGTCTGATGATCGGCAAGCCATAGAAAATAAATGGATCTTCAAGAAGAAGACTGACGCTGATGGTAATGTTACTGTCAACAAAGCTCGACTTGTTGCGAAAGGTTTTTCGACAAGTTCAAGGGATTGACTACGATGAGATATTCTCATCCTAGCGATGCTTAAGTCTGTCCGAATCATGTTAGCAATTGCCGCATCTTATGAAATCTGGCAAATGGACGTTAAAACTACATTCCTTAATGGATTTTTTAAAGAAGAGTTGTATATGATGCAACCAATAGGTTTTGTCGATCCTAAAGGTGCTAAAAAATTGTGCAAGCTCCAGCGATCCATCTATGGACTGGGGCAAGCATCTCGGAGTTGGAATATACGCTTTGATGAGGTGATCAAAGCATATGGTTTTATACAGACTTATGGTGAAACCTATATTTACAAGAAAGTGAGTGGGAGCTCTGTAGCATTTCTGATATTATATGTGGATGACATATTATCGATTGGAAATGATATAGATTTTCTGGATAGCATAAAAGGATACTTGAATAAGAATTTTTCAATGAAAGACCTTGGTGAAGCTACTTATATATTGGGCATCAAGATCTATAGGGATAGATCGAGACGCTTAATAGGACTTTCACAAAGCACATACCTTGACAAGATTTTGAAGAAGTTCAAAACGGACCAGTCAAAGAAAGGGTTCTTGCCTGTGTTGCAAGGTGTGAAGTTGAGTAAGACTCAAAGCCCGACCACGACAGAAGATAGAGAGTGAATGAAAATCATTACCTAGGCCTCAACCATAGGTTCTATAAAGTATGACACTACAAAAAAATACACTTCCATGATGATACGTGTTTGTCATAGTAGGTCACATTTTCTGTCATGCATGTACATCCATGACAATTTTATGACAGAATCAAGATAGTCATACCTGTGCTGACGTAGAAGTGTTCCATGACATTACCAAAATTATCATCACAGAAGTGTCCACTTCCATGACGATAAATCACGCGTCATTTAAGTGCTTTCGTCAAGGGTGACCGACACGTGGCATCCACTATAGCGGAACGCCGTTAAGCTATCGGGTTCGGTTTTGGATCCGATAACCCGTTAACAGCGCGGACCAATGGGGATTTTCCATGTGTAAAATACCCATTGGTCGAAGGAAACACGTGTTTGCTCACCGTTGGGACAGATGTCATCCACTCATTGGACAGGAGGCGCCTGTGATACGTCGACACGTGGCACGACCCAACAGAGGCCCATTCTGGTGAAAAAGACCAGCCCAGCTAAAGGCCCACCATGTTTTTTCAGGCACTAGTGGGCTGGCCCGTTAACAACCTGCCATGTTTTGGGCCAAATTGAGGCCCATACCAGATCAGGCCCGTTCACAGCCTGCCGTGTTTTGGGACAAATTATGGCCCATATCGGATCAGGCCCGTTAACATGCCACTGTTCTTTTGGGCCCATTCTAAGATAGGTTTGTATTTTAGCCTGTTAAATGCCCGTTTACCAGTTCGGCCCGATAATAGTTTTGGCCTGTTAGCGGCCTGTGGTGCATCTGGGAAGTCATCGGTCCGGTTTAACTTTAGGCCATTTAACAGCCCATGTAGACACTGGGCTATTTCTTGTCCGGAGTAACCTGAGGCCTCTTAGCGGCCCGTAGTCTTCATGGATAAATTTCAGCCCAACTGGCCTACCGGCCTGTTAATGGCCCGTGTAACATTTGGGCCTAATTACAGCCCGCGTTGAATACGGCCTGCTTACCACCCATCTGATAATGGCCCATTAGACTTTTAGGCCTATGGCCCGCGTAGATAGTGGCCTGCTTAAATCCCATAATTTTATTGGGCCAACGGGCCCGAGATATATTTTGGCCTGTTAACTGCTCGTCCTATTTGGGCCAAACATGGGCCTTAGGCAGTTTCGGTCTGTATTGTCCCGTGAATTTTTCGGCTCAACGCTAGCTCAATCTAGGTTTTAGCCTGTTAAAAGCCCATTGTATTCTCTGGCCCAGCTGGCCAGAACTTTACTCGGCCTGTTAAAGGCGGGAAACAACCATAAGGTGTAGACCTGCTAATGGCCCAAGATGATTATAGGCCCACATTTTGGGCCATATGAGTAACGGGCCGACCTGAAGACCGACAACACTGAGATCCACTGAACCTTTTGGCCTAAATTACAACATACCGACCAAGAATAAACCTAGACTATACAACAAAGAAATTACATCATATTACATCCCCCTGGCATCAAAGTTCGTCGCCAGTGATAATAAAGGGAAACCAGACAGCAGATTACTTAAACTAGGTAGGTCGCCACCAGTGGAAGTTAACAAGCAGACAAAATAATAGACAAAACCGACAGCACTTCAACACAGTTCAAGAAAGGTTAGCCCGGCCTAGCAGCTGTAGCGCAAGCAGCTTAGCAACCTAATGAGACTGCGCTTCTTTGGCGCTCATATCCACCAACTTAAGCTGCATATCATCAATAAATGTCCTATACTTACGGTTAATATTGCGTAGAGATTCGAGTCCCAGTCGTATTTGAGCGGAAGCATGTATTTCTGCTTGAATTTCATACTGAAGAAGTCGAACAGATTCAGGCGGCGACTTCATCGAGTTTGTGTCACTGAGTAAGTTTGACACTACATCAAGATGTGACTTCATGGTTGTATCCCTACCATCAATATGTTTTGCCTTCTCCTATGGAATATGTGTTAGAGGGACAAACAATGGGTTCGTCCCACTATCATTGTGGCAGTTCTTCCTAGCAGCAGTGTTGTCACCCTGAAAGAGAAACAAGTAGGAAGATAACAGGTTTTGCACGTATAAGCACCAGCGCTGTCAATTCATCTCATTTCTTTGTCATAAATAAAGAGACATGGTTTAAAATAGCATTAACCTAATAGACATTGTTCATAGTTAAGACGGCAGGAAATGGCATTGTGCAGGAGCAGGCAACTTCACCAGACCACTGGATTACATATCAAGAACACAAGCATAGATGTAGTTCTAAACAACGTATAAGCATGAATGGTGAGTGTACTGTCAATTTATACCATTTCAGATTGGTAAATAAAGAGACACGATTTAAGTAACATTAATATAATATGGCATTGTTCATAGTTGAGACATAGCAGGATATGATATTGTGCTGTTGTTGGTAGTCTCACCACACCAATGGATTACAAATCAAGAACACAAGCATACACATAGTGCTAAAGAAGATAACTTGCTATGTTTAGTTTAATTTACATGGTACGAATAAGGAACTAGATTGTACAACTAAAGACTGAAATTGAGAACAACAAACTTATGTTTATGTACTTCTACTTTATAAACTTTGAACAAGCAATTTGATGCAGATGACATAAACAACATTTGCACTCATAGCAATCCAAATATAAACAACAAAGTTTGAAGGCTCGAGGAGGACAAACTTACATTAGTAGTGAAGACAGGCTCTATAAAGGCCTTGTCCATATTAATGGGGGGCAATTCAAGAAGTTTACCTCACACTCTTCTTCAAGAGTATTGCCTTTCTTCTACATTTGGTTAAGAGTAAATATAGATGTGAAAATATAGGAACGAATGGCAATTATTTAACTTAAGATGTAGAGTACAAATGTAAATACAGCATACAGGCAGAAGGCACTGACAAGAGCAATGCGGAGCTAAACTTCTTTAGTAACATTGGTTTTATTCAATATTTTCGCAAGATTAAATGTAGATCTGATGTGTAGAAAAATGGAGGACAAGGGAAAATAAGCTACAAAGTGTACATGAAGAACTAGCTAACAAATATAAGGACAACACATACTCACAAGAACAATCCAGAACTAAATTTCTTCATAGGCATTGGGTTTATTCTACATTAATTTAAGCATTAATATAGATCTGGTAATTTGGAGCGAACAATGGATAAGCAAGCTATAATGCACAATGATGTCACATAAGCCACCATGTATGAATGTAAGGACAGCGATAGGACAATAGGTACTGTCAAGAGCAAAGCAGCGACCAGCATAGTTGCGACATCCTAGGTTTTGCAGCGCTGGTTCTATCGCCAATATACGTCGGGTGCTATGTGATTTCTCCGGTAGCACCACCTTTTTCAAGGACTTTGCTCGTCCTCCTTTAGGTTCTGCAATCACCATCTTCCTTTTGTATGTATGAAACACAAGAACAACATTTGAATGGAAAAACATGGTATGAAGACAAATGGAATAGGTGTTGATAATGGATGGGTATGGCATCTTCACATATATCATGAGTAAACTAAGCAGATGGCGGTGCAACGAAGCAAAAGAAATGCAAGACACCTTATGCAAGATATGTGCAACCAATAAAACCTTGCCAAATTAGAACAGACACCTTATTGGGTGAACAGGATAGGCCATCTGCCTTTGACTCTTTGAACTCAGAATAGTCATTAGGATCATATTCTGAATACGAATCTATAGGTCAGGAGCATGTGGGTTTCATTGCATCCACAATGGACCTCAATCCCTTGATGCCAAGTTTGTTACCCATTGAATTGCTCCGCAATATTCTTCTGATGTGTGCATTCTTATATTCATTGTGATTATGTACAATACCTGTAAAGCATGAAAACACAAATAGTAGTGAGATTATCTTTGTAATACAGAGGATATTGTAATATAATAGAGGCTCCCTGTAAACCCTTGTGTGCTATCACTGGATTCTGATGAGAGAGCCCATGTGTGTTGTAATATGGTGAGTAGATTAATATAATCTGGCACAACTACACACAAAAATAGGCTCCCTATTGGGGGCCCCAGATGTAAGGATAGTTGGCAGATGATAGGTTCATAATATACCGTATAGAAAGTTTATTGCCAAACCATGATAACGAGAGCGTAGAGCCAGTAGGTATATGGTAGTGTAGATAATAGGGGTACACCATAACCACCATAAATAAATCGGGAAAGCAGAAATGGCTGGAAAACATAGGGTTTTGCCACTACTAATATGCAGCCTATCGATCACCTATAGGCTAGCTGTATCCATCTGAAGGCGCATAGCTATTACTATCAGTTTAGTCTATCAAAGACCGCGTGGCTCCCACCATTTCTGGGGTATTATGGCAGACCAACTCAAAGTGTGAAATCATTTAGCAGAACCGTCCCAATAGAGGTGTCGACTGCAGATGTCCCTACTCCCCTTCCTGACAAGGAACATACTGTGCTTCCCATACAGAACACCGCACGGGACGTCGGCCGAACCACTGGCCCCCACCACATGTGTTCCTCCCCACCCGCGTCGAGTTTTCTTCATTCGACGAGGTCCCACCACTGCCCCCACAACCATCGTCCCCACCCGAGCCCCTTCCTTCGCACCGGTGAACTCCGGCGAGCTCTCAAAAATCGACCGACCCAATTTTGAAATTTAGTCTACTGTCATTTAACTACTGTGGAATATAAAAGCGGAAAACAATAAGCATTGCAAGTATAGTGTTGAGTGTGCCATGGCAGATCTGAAGGTGCAAACCGGACAAAGGCAACTTCGCAACCAATGTTTGCTTTCAACTAACAAGTAAGTGATGGACAAGAAATTAGAGTAAAACAGTGGCGATCTATTTTCTTGCTGCGATAAATAAGTTGAGCAGATACGAAAGAGTACCGCCTCTGGTGCGACGCCGTGTATGCATCTGCTGAGAATTTGACGGTGCTGCGGTAGCGACGGCTGTCGGCGGCGTGGAAGAAGATCTAGGAGGGTAGACGGTGGCAGCAGGGTGCGGTGGACGAAATGGTCGTGGGAGCGGCACCGACAAGGTGGACGACGGCGGGATGCAAGGATCCCGGTCTGAAGCCATGGATGAGACAGGTCGATCTCTTGTAATGGCCGACAATTCGGGGTATCAGCTCCGGCATGGTGGAGGAGGACGGTGGTGGATGGGGTGGCGGATGATGAAGCTATGTACCTAGGGTAGGGTCATGGACCTGTCCTAACTTCCCTACCCAAGGACATCTCTAGAAGAAACCACCTTTCAATCGACTTGGAGGTGTTCCACTCGATAGACTCGAAGACGCTCGACCAAGAAGCAATCACTTGACCAAGATCCAACCACTCGACGGCCAGGAGACCTGAATTCTCTCCGCATGCTAACGGTCGGTCATTAAGTAGCTTTTATGGTCATCATAGCACTTTATTACTAGCGTTACCAGTAACGCCCTGCCTTAATGTACATTGAACCCTTTGTAATGTGGGCTGGCCGGGGTCCTGGCGCACTCTATATAAGCCACCCCCTCCTCCGAGACAAGGGTTCGCACCTCTGTAATTCATACTCACCTAATCCAGTCGACCGCCTCCGGGCTCAGAGACGTAGGGCTATTACTTCCTCCGAGAAGGGCCTGAACTCGTAAACCTTGCGCTCCTACAACTTCTCCACAGCTAAGATCTTGCCTCTCCATACTTACCCCTACACTACTGTCAGACTTAGAACCACGACAGTTGGCGCCCACCGTGGGGCAGGTGTTTTAGCATTTGTTGGAGGAGTTGCGACCTTTTCCGACCCGAATCATCATGGTTTTCGGTGGAGTTTCGGTGGAGGGCCGCGAGATCCGTCTCGGTGCACTCACGTTCATCGTCGACGACTCTGCTTGGCTCCAGGAGGCTCCGCTCGACGTGGACGCACTCCCTGCTCGCGGGGCAACGCACTTTAGCGCGTGCGTCCATGGCGTTCTCCTGTGGCAACCGTCGACCCCCTACCAGTCGGATCCTGTGTTGTCCTCCCTCCCCATTTCCCGCCGGCGCAGGCGCTCCGGTCGGTCGAGACTTCAGCGGTGGGTGAGGCACGCGGTGGCACGTCCGTCGGCCACCCCTCAAGTCGCGGCAATCGAGCCCGACGAATCCCTCTACGGCCTGTTCGACCTATCGACTGGCTCCGCAGAGACCGCATCCAAGTGCGACGGCAGCGATCCGGCGGCAGAGGTTCTGATGGTCGATGGACCACCCAGTCCTCCCGGTTTTCCCCGCACCGACGGAGGCGCAGGTGGAGGCGACTCGTCGCGTCTCCATGAGTAGTATCTTCCCGAGCCTCTCACGTCGCTGTAGAGAGAAGCACTTCGCCGCCGGAACATGCGGGGCTGGAGGCGACCCGTCGTGTCCCCATGAGGAGTATCTTCCCGATCCTCTCACATCGCTGCAGAGAGAAGAAGTTCGCCGCCGGAACATGGATGCACTACACACTCCTATCGTTGGAGAAACCCCCGAGGCTCGCGCCTTAGAGGACGCGCGCCTGGCAAACTTGGCCGAGCGCACTCGACTGGAGAACCTCCAGCGAGCACTCGACGAGCATGCGCGACAACGGGTTCCTAAATCCCATCGACGTCATCTCTTCCCGCCCCCGCAGGTATATCGAACTCCGATTCAGAATTTAGCAGCTGCAGCCCGTATAGCGGAGTCGATTCAGCCTTCCCAGTCGGAGGCTGGCAGAGGCTTGCTGCAGATCAGAGCATTACTCCGGGCAGCAGGAGATCAGAATTCTGTCGTTTTTCAGTCGCGGAACAGGATTCACAGCAGATCCGTTGCCGCAGACACAGTCCAGTCGGCTCGCAGCCCGAGATCGCCCCCGAGGCGTGAGGGACGTGGAGACCGGCGTGACCAGTATGGGAACCATGAGCAGTATGATCACCGATTCGATCGTGACGGTCGACGTCGAGTGCCCACGCCTCCCCCGAGGAGCGGGTCGTATGTGCCTCGCCAGCAGGATGGCAGATGCCCTCATAGTGGTGGGCGAAGGATTCTAGTCGACCCCAGAGGGCCAGGCTTTGACGCGAGATCCATTCTCGTCTAGGGTTTGGTCGAGAGGAACAGGGCTCACCGAGAAGGTCACGACAGAGATGCACCTACCAGCAGCAGAGTACATGTTTCGGGGCCAGAGTGCTTTAGTAGAGCCATCAGGGCCGCTGTGATTCCTCCCAACTTCAGGTTGGCGACTGGAGTCAGTAAGTTCACTGGCGAGTCCAAGCCCGATACTTGGCTTGAGGATTACCGAGTGGCCGTCCAGATTGGCGGCGGCAATGATGAAGTGGCCATGAAGC
>NW_024119166.1:0-14051 GCF_003073215.2 Triticum urartu
GCCGCCGAAGCCCTGCCCAGCCGACCATCGGAGCCGCGCCGGACTTGTCGTTGCCCTGCCGGCGTTTTTCTTCGGTTAACCAGTAAGAAAACCGTTCGGTTTTTCCCTGGTTTTGCCTCGGTTTATTTTTAGGGTTAGGGTTTTTTTCTCGGTTTTTCCGATCGGATCTACTTAGCGAACGTTCGTCCATTAATCCGTAGTAGCGAACATTTTTCGTTCGTTAGTTCCTAGTAGCGAACGTTTGTTCGTTAGGTTTTTCTTTTTATTTTAATTTTCGGCCAGGGACCTATCCGTAAATACTTTTATCATAGTTTAGTCCCTGCTCTTCAAACCCTCGCTACTTTTTGCTCGGTTGTCCAAATCCAGTGAAACGAACGCCAAAGTCTTCGTCTTGTTCCCTCTTTCCAGTTAACCAACTTGAACATAGTTTTGACAAATTTAAAATTTGGTTTCAAGCGGATTTGAATTTGAACTTATTTTGATAGTAGTTTGAGTTTCGTAGCTCCGATTTGATTGATTCTTTATGCAAATCGAAGCCCTTGAGTCGAACTTTCAGGTTGGATCTTTTCATTTGAGTTTTACCCTTGCATATTATGCTTGAGTGCTTATGTATGCTATTGTTTGTTTACGATAGAGTTTCTGGAGTGTGAAGCATGCTACTACGAGTCGCTAGGGTTTTCAGATCATCAGCAAGGCAAGTAACACTTTGATCATACCCCTTTATTACCTAGTTTTTATGCATTAGTTTCAACCCTCAAACACTGCATGGTTAGGACTTGATAACTTGTGGGTATTGGGAACTAGTTGATGACAAACCTGGGGAACCCTATTGTCTTGCATTCAAACCCTATTGTCTTGCATTCAAACCTGGGGAGTTACCACGTGCGTTTATACTGCTATGCTATGCCCGTAGACATGGTTTGGTTTTGAGAGTATTCATGACAGAAGTGAGAGATTCTTGTTAACTAAGGTTTAACTTAACGTGGCTACTTTAATACACATCTGGGTGGATTGATTTGTGGGCACCTGGGGAACCCGGTGTTGTCCAAGGAGATCCCGGGGAATCCGTGCGATCATCCTATGGTTTGCCACCCAGGCTCAAAGGGATCATTATGTTATTCATGCTGGAAACTTTCGTGTGCAGCCACAAGCCATTATGGGCTCTAGCATAGTTGAGTATGTTGTGTGACCTCTTACAGTGGTAGACTAGCAGATGTAGGGGATGTAGGTGGTACTGTCTACCCGTCGTAATGAGCTAACACTTCTGAAAGACTGTGTCTCGGTCATCCGTTTCTCAAACGTCATGTAGTGCGAGAAATCCAACGGAGGAGATCGAGTCTTGTGGGGAAAAGTGCGCAAACCTCCTAGAGTGTACAAACTAATCATGGTTAGCCATGTCCCGGTTATGGACATCTTGAGTATCTGGTGCTTGAATTATTATGTTGATCTCATCACTCTACTTAATTAATTTGTTGGGTTAATGATTATTACTAGTAAAAATGCCCGTGCGTTGCAATGGGCGAAAAAATTAAAGCATGCTTTACACAACACTTCTTATATCCGATTTTGGCAAACGTCAGAAATAAGGTTACATTGACTATCGCTTTTTGGTCCATGTAATTTGGAGTGAATAAGCTATCCTAGTCGTTTGTAAATTCGTAGAGTATTTTCTTGAACTTTTTTTTAAAATGGAATCTTTTTTTGAAGACATACATTATCTAGTTGGGAAATTGCGCAATGCTTTTTTGTTCTTATATTTGGTTTGCACATGCATTGATTTTTTAAATAGTGAAGGGTCATCGTACAATTTTGGCGATTACAAAAAAAGGAGGCGAGCTCTCTATCCCTCTTTGTCTTTCCACTTCTCTCAGGAACAAACACTTGGCCAAATTCTTTTGAGTCCTAGTGAAATTATACATGATGCTATGCACGAGTAAAAGCAGCAGGCTACAGGCGTAATTATCCTGACATTGGAGAGTCGAGATCTAAATCAAAATTACATTGTCATATTTTTGTCTAGCCGAAGGTAGATCAAGTATACTGGATGCTACCCTCATCCACAGATTATAGTTAAAAAGTACATATCTAGATTTTTATGAAAGCTAAAAACTCATGTCATTTATAGCCAACAATATCTAATTGGACCTACTTGTTTACATCGAATGAATTATGAGGCATGCTTTCCTTAGCTTCATATATGAAACCACCATCACGGGCTGCCATCCAATAAAGAAGCTCCTTTTTCAGAATACCACATGTCTTGTTGAGAGAAACTGGAAGTTAGCACCAAGTAAATCAATTTTGAAAAAAGAATAAAGTTTCCAGAGTAGCTTACAGAATCAATTTGCACAAACATATGGAGATTTTACATAGCAGTTTTATACTTGAGCCTATGCTAAGAGACCAATTGCGTTAAATACTTTTTCAAATCAATTTTAATTGCTAGTTTAACCATCAGTAAGCCCTGACTGTAAATCACTGTAATTCAAACATAGCTCCATCATAATTTGCACAACGAAAAAAATATGACTGGAGTGAAGTAGGTCTAGGCGATGGCTGATGGTCTTCCGACACTGTCAGCGGAGGCAAAATTTTGTGTAACAGCAACAAAAATTGAAGTTGAAACTCCAACAATTACCCTGTTTAAACAATGTTCCATATTTTGCAAAACATGGAGTTCAATGAAATAGGGAGCAATTATAACAATACAATAAAGAGTGGAGTGACGGATAATCTTCAAAAGCTAATTATAGGATGCATAAGCCACTGGATGGGCCCATAGTGGAGTGATCTGGATGCTTCTTCAAAGATTATTTTGTCGGCAAGAGCAGATCAAGGCTTTAATTACTTGCTAGCAGCTAGCTGCACAAACTAAAGATTCAGGCATACAGATCGACGAGGCGCTTGTTTATCCAGTTGGCAAGAGCAGATCAAGGCTTCAAGTAATTGCTAGCATCAAGTTGATCTGGGGCTTGCTACAGCTAGCTGCACTAACTACTGATTTAGACCAAAGAGATGCTTGCTTCAGCCTATGCCAACACACAAAGATTTAGACAAATACAGATAGTAGAGGCGCTTGCTTAAGCCTATGCAAACACACAAATTTTCCAATCAAAGCGTTGCTTACTTGCTTGCATTAATTCAAACTGCTACTTGTTGCAGCTACTTTTACAAACGAAATAAGACGGAAAATAATATGAAGTTTCATCCTATAATTATAAGTGAACTTTGGTTGTAAATCAAAGATAGCTACTATAGGACCTGAGCCACGCTTTCAACAATTCAAGTACGCTCTAGCCATTTTCTAGCTACAGAGTTGAATCCCCACCTTTGTGAAAAAAATCATTTGATATAGCACGCATTTTATTACATAAAAAGTAACAGTCCCAGCTCTGGTTCCTACTATAAATCATTTTAATTACAGAGTTGAATACGATGACGACTTATTCCTACTCTCGAAGTTTCTCCAACTGGGAGAGCAAGAACTCAAATCGAACATAGAGAGAAATTTGAGGTACTTCGCATTAATCCATATAGAAAAAGAGCAGCAATTTAACAACCATATGAAGGCATCACCCACAACTTGCTCATGCTACTGTATAGTGTGCATTGTTCTGTAGGCCATGATCCACCCACAACAGAATCCCCGACCTTTCTTGCCCCAAAATCAGACAGAATGTTATGCGCACATAATTATCCAAATTGCTACTAAAAGCTACCAGCCAACAGCAAGAAGAACAAAAAGGTAAGTAGTGATGGTCGATGGTAGATAGGAACCATGCAACATTCCTGCATTACCATTACAGCCTCTCAAAGTATAAGTCTTCAGTGAAGAGTATAATCACCTACAGTTTGGGTGCCGTGTAAGTCCTATCAACTCTACTGTACATATAGATGTGACCAATCTTCATGCCCGCTGTGTGGGACTTCTTTAATTGGAATTAGAGCTGCTCCCACAAATCTTCACAAAGCTCTTCGAATTTTTCACATGTTATGGTGCTCCTGTAAAAAAATAGCATGCAAGTAAACATGTAGAACCTGCACACCTTTCGTGGTCATGATTTAAGAGTTTACATATTCACTATATAATGAGAAGGGAGAGCTGAAAGCATGAGCTGGGCAACAAGATCAACCATAACATAACAAAGCAGGCTTGTGGCAAATAAGAAAAATGGAAAGCTAAGAAGCCAGCATAAATTAGTTTTGCAAGCTCCACACGATCATGAATACGCAAAGCAGATAACCGTACAAGATGGGTCACAAAACTCAAGATAGAATGTGAGGATGGGCACAAAATCACCTCACAAGCAGAACTTCTATAACTCATGATTGCTATCTTATTTTTATCAAAGTCATGATGCTTTCTGAAGCAACCAAGCTAGGTGCATGAGTAACAGATAGAATCAGTACCTCAGAGAATATTAGTACTTCGGAGCCATGGGCCTTTAACTTGGGAACACATTTATCAAACAAAACAATCTTTTCCTGTAGAAAGGGAAGTAATTTTCCTCATCTCAAAGAAAGGAGCCATTTTTTCCTGTAGAAAGCATCAAGCCTTGAGGGGGCGCACCAAGGACGATGCCGTCGAGCTGCTTCAGTACTCCAAGGAGACCGCTGATACTGCGGTCTGTAGCAAGGCAGGGGAGGGCCGATGCCGGTGGAATCGTTGGGACGCATGGCAGACACAAAAATCTAACAAACATTGTCACATAGTTTTATAATATTGGAGTTAGTGAATCATGAAAATGTATGCAGAGACTAAAACTGAATTCTATACACCAAATATATTTTTCAGGATATTCAGGTTTATTTAAATTGTGTGCCGCAATCATCTCCGTCCTCATTGCCTCCCCTGCATCTACCAATGTCCTCGAATCCTTGTCGTCCATGGGGATCGAGTATGTCCTCCTCATCGCGTCTGGCCATCATACCCAAGACCTGTTACATGTGCCATAGAGCTTCTGAAATTTCAAAATCACTTAAAAAAACTAAACATATATGTGGACTCAAAGAAGGATGTCTTCGCTTGTGCTCTACGAATAAGTGATTGAGGTCTTTGCTGTTTTGTACAAAGAACACAAAGTCCCGGTAACTACAATAATGTAGCATGATGTAAAGCTTGTTTGGGCAAGTGATGTTCAGTTTGTTCGGTTTGATCTTACCAAAAGGATCAACGTAATTCAAGACATGGGAACTCAACGAAGAATACATTGGTGCCTATCAATACCTCCCAATTGGATTTCGCCTTAAATCAGTGCAGGGGCGGCAGCCTGGCAGGGGAGCACATGTGTGTGTACCTGTGCGTGGTGGTGATGATCGTTCGGACGAAGTAGTGTCCTCACCGGCATTGTGGAGGAGGGCCTGGGTGGAGGAGCCATCTTCCTTGGATAGCACACGCTCGGCCGTCAGGGCGGCGCCCAGCCAAACCATCTTGAGACGACGCAGGGAGACGTGGAGCGGCTGCACGACGGAAAAAAATTGGGAGGCCAGCAACACACTGGAAATCCATCAGGAGTTGGGGCGCACGGCCGCGCTGTCGCCCGACAAGAAGCACGCGGAGGCTCCTCTCCCGTCGTGCGAGATTGTGGAGGATCTGGACCTGCAGGAGATCGAGCAGGAACCAGATGGAGGAGACAGCGCTGACTCGAGGGAGTTGGTCGGCCGATGGAGAGCGGCAGCGGCAGAGGAGGAGGGGAAAGATGAGTTGGGGAAGGTGCGTCGGGTAGGGGTGGGCGTGACGGCGTTGGCCGGCAGTGGCGGCGCGCGGCAGAGGGGCGGGGGCCGGGGGGGGGAGGCCGCGGCGGGGGGCCACCCTTTGGCGGGGGGGGGGGTCGTGGGCTTCCGGGTCGGGTTTTTCTCTCGCCTCGTTGAGGCCCACACTGGCGGACGATTGATATACGCAAAAGTGGAACAAAATTACAGACGAAATCACATGAATAGTACCACCTTACATGTAGAAAATAATACAAGTGGAAAAAACTAAAAGCGTAAAATCACTGAGAAGAAGTGTATTGTGACGGTGAACCCACAGAGTCAATCCGTGCTTTATTATCAGGGAAAGATTTTGGGGATTGAGATGGGGTTACCATTCTCAATGTTTGTCAACCAATTTTGTAGTTAAATAAAATATATTCCTTTGTTGTAGGTAAAAACTAGCTTTATGCAAATGATAACCATAGAGCCTCCACCACCCAATTATGCATATAGTTATAGCTGTTACATGTTCATTTCTCTATAGTGTTATTTTGCTAGCATATTCCATATGCTGACCAACACAGGCAGGCAACGTATTATGTTGCGGAGTTTTCAGACGAAGAGTAAGGTGCGCTAAGTCGTTGTCGTGCACTCAGCTATGTCGTTGGAGTTGATGGACTCAATTACCTTCGAAACTTCCGTTGTTATCTTATTTAGATGGCCTTCAGCCATATTATTGTAATAAGTTCTCTTTTAAGATATTTGATGTAATAAGTGTGTGATTGAACTCTGTTACAAATCCTCGAATACTGTGTGTGTCAGCATTACCGATCTAGGGATGACACTTATGCATAGAGATTTGACTGTCTGAGGTTGGATTGCTACAAGATGGTATCAGAGCACACGCTGACTATAGGACGCGACCACTAAGATGAGCCATAGGACCCTCTTCTCTACTCATTTCTGACTCTTCTCCATTTTCCACTCTATAGATGGCGGACCCAATGGACAAGTTTGCTCAACCAGACGATGACACCCCTTTCGGACGACACTTGAAGGAAGTCACTAACTACCTAAGCATCGGGATACCAAGCTTCACCGGGACCTACACCGCCACTTTACTAGAAGAGGAGCGCTGGATGATTCATATTCTAGGAAGGACATTCACGCCTGTTACTGAGCCCATAGAGTTTTTCTTTGATGCACCAATCTGGAGTCTAGGAAAGAGCATGACAGCCCACATCGCCATGGGACGCATTGGCGAAATTTATCACAAGGATCTTAAAGACACCATCTACCAGATATGCGGACGCCGAGACAAGCAATTGGAGATGATTTGCACCTGGAGGGATAAATCCATTGAAGCCTACATCCAGGAGTTAAACCAGCATATTCGTCATTAGGAGAACCAGATGTGCGCCAGCATGATAGACCTGAAGAAGATGATGACCAGGAACATGGAGCTAGAAGAGGGACTCAAGTCTACACGTGATGGATATGAAGAGGAGATTACAGTACTACTGGAGAAGAATGAAGACCTGAAGAAGACGCTGGGAATATTCATGGGAGATCCCAAACCAGAGGAGGACAACCAACCTGAAGACTACATCATCATCGACGACACCGACTCCGACCCCAATAGTGATGATGATAATGAAGACGAAGCTGGAGCAGATATCATGGAGTCTTCCTTCGATCAAAATTTCTAGTCGACCACCAAATTATCAATAGTATTCCCCCATGTATATAGTAATAGTCTGAGTATTTTGTAACGGTTGCTAGATCGATTGTATGCCCTTGTTTGAATTGAGTGGTGTGATAATGAATGTGTTTTGTCTCATGTGCATATGGGCTAAGTTGTTTTTGTTGCCTTGGTTCTGGACTAGCAACTGCATCAAGGCATTCTGCTGTTGGATCAACCGTTTTCTGAGGTTGAATCCGCCGGTGTTTTCTAGTACCACCGAGCCGATTGTTGCTGATGACTGGCTCCGCGGGATTGGAAGGGAGCTGAGCACCACAGGTTGCACAGATGCTGAGAAGGTGCATTTTGCCGCACATCAACTGGATGGACCCGCAGCCTCATGGTGGGAGAATTACACCGTCACTTACCACATAGCAAATGTCACTTGGGATCAGTTTCAGCAAGCTTTCCGCACAACACATGTCTCAACTGGAGTAATGAGTATGAAGAAGCATGAGTTTCGCAACTTACTCTAGGGAAATCATACTGTGGCACAGTACGTGGATGAGTTCAGCAAATTAGCCCACTATGCCCCAGATGATGTGGCCACAGGTGCCGCAAAATAGGAGAAGTTTATGGAAGGGCTGAATGATGAGCTGAGTATGCAGTTGATGGTGGCAACATTTGCCAACTACCAGGAGTTGGTAGATAGGGCTCTTATGATAGAAGGCAAGCAGCAACAGATAGAGAGCCGCAAGAGGAAGTATGGATAGGGGAAGTATAATTCTGGAGCTCAGCAGAAGCCTTGCTTTACTCCTAACTCGGGACGATACACCCATAACCATGGAGGCCATACTCATAATGGATGAAGCTCACATAACCACAGTGGCCCCAAAAATGGAAATGGGAATGGAGGAAGCAACAACCGGAACCGTTCCAACCCAGCAACACCCGCTGAGAAGGACCTGAGCCATGTTACCTGTTGCAAGTGCGGGAAGATTGGACACTATGCCAATGATTGTCCGGAGTTGAAGAATGGCAATGGAAATGGAAACTCTGGAAAGAAGCCCAATCCCTTCACTAGAGGTCAGGTGAACCATATCAATGTGGAGGAGGATGAAGATCAGCCTGACGCTGTGATTGGTAAGTTTTTGATTAAGTCTTTTACCGCTCTCGTTCTTTTTGACACTGGTACATCGCATTCATACAAATCAAGGGGATTTGTGGACAAGTTTAAGTTGCCAACCTTAGCCCTTAGGTCACCCATGTTAGTAAGCTCGCCAGGAGCGGAGTATATGGCTAGCCGATGGTGTGATCGGTTACCCCTAACCATTGTTAGCCACGTTTTCCCCTCAGACCCAGTAATTTTGGAATCACAAGGATTGGATATAATACTAGGCATGGATTGGTTATCTAAGTATGGAGGAAACATCGACTGTGCTAGTAAGACAATTTTACTCACCAGCTGCCCGGGAAAGAGGATCAAGTATGTATCCAAGCATGCGCCAAAGAGGACCCAAGTAAATTCACTCTCGGGAGTTGTTCAGGAAGAAGTGCATGTTATGAAGGATTACCCGGATGTATTTCCAGAGGAATTACCAGGCATGCCGCCAGATCGAGACATAGAGTTTTTGATAGAGTTGTTGCCAGGCACCGGACCAATATTGAAGAGACCATACTGGATGGCCGCTAACGATCTGGAGGAAATGAAGAAACATATCAAGGAGTTACTGGATAAAGGATATATCCGACCAAGTTCATCACCGTGGGGAGCCCCAGTGCTCTTAGTTGAGAAGAAGGATGGATCTTTGAGAATGGTTGTTGATTACCGGGCATTGAATGAAGTGACGATCAAGAACAAGTACCCACTACCGATGATCAACGATTTGTTTGACCAGCTACAAGGAGCCAAGGTATTCTCCAAGATCGATCTTCGATCAGGATACCACCAGCTGAAGATCCGGGAACATGATATACCCAAGACAGCTTTTACCATAAGGTACGGGGTATATGAGTACACAGTCATGTCTTTTGGATTGACCAATGCCCCTTCCTATTTTATGAGTATGATGAACAAAGTGTTCATGGAGTTTTTGGATAAGTTTGTTGTGGTGTTCATTGATGATATTTTGGTGTACTCGAAGAATGAAGAGGAACACAAGGAACATCTGCGATTAGTTCTCGAGAAGCTCGAGAACATCAGCTACATGCCAAATTCATCAAATGTCAGTTTTGGTTGAAGGAAGTTGGATTTCTTGGACATGTTATATCAGGAGAAGGTATAGCAGTAGACCCTACCAAGGTTCAGTCTGTCACTGAGTGGTTGGCAACCACCTCAATTGGAGAGATTCGCAGTTTTCTGGGACTCACAGGATATTATAGGAGATTCATTGAGAATTTTTCCAAGATTGCAAAACCTATGACGGATTTATTGAAGAAGGACACTGAGGGAGTCCTGGATTAGGGGGTCTCCGGACAGCCGGACTGTTGGACTATGAAGATACGAGATTGAAGACTTCATCCCATGTGCGGATGGGACTCTACTTGACGTGGAAGGCAAGATAGGCAATACGGATATGTATATCTCCTCCTTTGTAACTGACCTTGTGTAACCCTAGCCCCCTCCGGTGTCTATATAAACCGGAGGGTTTTAGTCCGTAGGACAACATACAATCATACCATAGGCTAGCCTCTAGGGTTTAGCCTCTCCGATCTTGTGGTAGATCAACTCTTGTACTACTCATATTATCAAGAATAAATCAAGCAGGACGTTGGGTTTTACCTCCATCAAGAGGGCCCGAACCTGGGTAAAACATCATGACCCCTGCCTCCTGTTCCCATCCGCCTTAGACGCATAGTTCGGGACCCCTACCCGAGATCCGCCGGTTTTGACACCGACAGACAGCAAGTTCAAATGGACCGAGGAATGTGAGGCCAGTTTTCAGGAGTTGAAGAAACGTTTGGTTACAGCCCCAGTGCTAATTCTTCCGGATATACGCAAGGATTTCAAAGTTTACTGTGACACTTCTCGCCTAGGACTTGGAGGTGTACTTATGGAGGACGGAAGAGTTGTTTCTTATGCTTCACGTCAGCTTTGACCTCACGAGTTGAATTATGCCATGCATGATTTGGAGCTAGTAGCCATGGTGCATGCGCTCAAGACATGGAGACACTTTCTTATTGGAAACCGCTACGATGTGTACACATACCATAAGAGTTTGAATTACATTTTCACCCGGAAGGATCTGAATCTCAGACACAGGAGATGGTTGGAGCTCATAAAGGATTATGATATGAAGTTGCATTATCATCCAGGAAAGGCCAATGTCATAGCAGACGCTTTGAGCCACAAGCGTTCTGTCAATACCCTCGTAAGCGGAGGATTACCGCAGGAGTTAGCCGACGATCTCAAGGAACTTCGTTTGGAGATAGTTCCAAGAGGTTTTGTTGCAACAATGGAAGTTCAGTCCACATTATTGGGAAAGATTCGAGAAGCCCAGAAGGATGATAAGGAAATTGCTGAGATAAAGGAGAGGATGAGCAAAGGCAAATCCAAGGGTTTCCATGGGGATGAGTATGAAACATTATGGTTTGAGGATCGTATATATGTGCCCAATAACGCGAAGATCAGGAAGTTAACACTTCAGGAAGCTCATGACTCGCCATACTCGATTCACCCCGGAAACACCAAGATGTATTTGGATTTGAAGGAATGTTTCTGGTGGACAGGTATGAAGAAGGATATTGCTGAGTATGTAGCAGTATGTGATGTATGTCAGAGAGTGAAGGCAGAACATCACAAGCCAGCCGGATATTACAGGCTATGCCGATACCCGAATGGAAGTGGGATAAGCTTGGCATGGATTTCATCACCGGATTACCCAGGACCAGATCAGGTTATTATTCCATCTAGGTAGTAGTTGATCGCTTGACCAAAGTGGCTCACTTTATCCCCGTGAAAACCACGTATACGAGCGCGGAGTTGGCCAAAATATATATGACTAGGATCGTATGTCTGCATGGAGTTCCGAGGACCATCGTATGAGATAGAGGGACACAGTTTACCTCGATGTTTTGGAATCAGCTGCACTAGACTTTGGGTACCAGGCTAGAGTTTAGTACAGCCTTTCATCCGCAGACAGATGGATAGACCGAGAAAGTCAATCAGATTCTGGAAGACATCACTTCAAAAAAAGAGACATCCGTGACATTTTTGGCTGAACGAAATTTTTTTCTGTCATACATATGACACTTCTATGACGATAATTGTGACAAAACCCGGTATCATCATAGATATGGTGGGCTCCTACTTCTATGACAAAAAATCATAACAGAAAATGGGCTTTTCGTCCTGGGCGGGCCGGAGACGCAGCTGCATGACATTCGTTGGGCCGTACATGACGGAGAAAACCGTGGTAGAAGCGAGGGCGAGGAAAATATCGGGGGAGTTCCCGGTTACGGTGGGTGGTCGGAGGCCAAGCGATGCACGTTTCTCTTGTACGTACACGCGTGTGTGCGAGGCGTTGCGCTCTAACTGAACCCGATCGTTGGGCTCTAACTGAACCCGAGCGAGTCGTTGGGCTCTAACTGAACCCGAGCAATTTCACTGCAGGCTACGCGTTACTGAACCCGAGCGATCGATCGATGGATGTTAACTAAACCCGATCAAGCGATTCCTTCGCTACTGCTGCTAAGTGAAGCCGGTCGATGCTGCCTCTGGGATGAACAGTGAGCGTTGCGGGGGGGTTGGATGAACAGTAGACGGGGGAGGGGTGCCCGTGGAGGGGTGGTTGAACAGGACCCCGTGATGTGGTGGAGGGCTGGATGAACAGGACCCCGTGATGTGGTGGAGGGCTGGATGAACAGGACCCCGTGATGTGGTGGAGGGCTGGATGAACAGGACCCCGTGATGTGGTGGAGGGCTGGATGAACAGGACCCCGTGATGTGGTGGAGGGCTGGATGAACAGGACCCCGTGATGTGGTGGAGGGCTGGATGAACAGGAGACGGTGGAGGGGTGCCCATGGAGGCTGGAGGAGGTCGACGGTGGAGATGAATAGTATCCCGTGGAGTCTCGTTTTACGGTACGCCACACCCGTCCAGATGAACAGGACCCCCGTTTCAACCGTAGGATGTCCGTTTCGTCCATTTTGCGGTATGGCACACCCCTCCTGATCAACAGGAACCCCGTTTCGACCGTAGGAGGTCCGTTTCGTCCGTTTTGCGGTACGCCACACCCCTCCTGATCAACATGACCCCCGTTTCGACTGTAGGAGGTCCGTTTCCTCCGTTTTGCGATATGCCAGACCCCTCCCGATCAACAGGACCCCGTTCAGGCCTCGTTTCCATCGCCTGTTCCGTCCAAGCCCTCCCGATGAACTCGACCACGCATTCCGTTCCGACCTAGCCGGTTGGCTCCCATGCGTTCCGTTGCCTCCTGATGAACACGACGCATTTCGTTGCCTCCCCATGAACATGACGCATTCCGTTGCCTCCCCATGAACATGACGACAACGCTGCCTCCCCATGAACACGACGACGACGTTGTTTCTCCGTTCCGACCCAGCCATGTACACGAGCCCTGGCCGTACGTATGCGCGAGTAGGCATTCGAGACCCTGCCCGTATGTACGTACGTGGCCGTATTTTCTTTCTTGCACCCTGGCCGCTGTACATACGTGTACATGCTATGTGTGCGCCTCTACTACAACACGTGCGTGCCTCTACTACGACATGTGCGCGCCTCTACATCAACCAGTATATATATACGTACACGTTCGCGACCAGAATGACAACGCTATGTACTCTTTGACCAGGTGGGTCCCGACTGTCAGGCACTTCCTTGCGTGCGAAGATGTAGCTGGTGGGTCCCAGTAGTCAGGGGGGGGAAACATTTTTTTACGAAATAACAGTATCCTGTGGAGTGCCATTTTACGGTACGCCACACCCCTCCCGATGAACAGGACCCCCGTTTCGACCGTAGGATGTCCGTTTCGTCCGTTTTGCGGTACGGCACACCCCTCTCGATCAATAGGACCCCCGTTTTGACCGTAGGAGGTCCGTTTCATTCGTTTTGTGGTATGCCATACCCCTCCCGATCAACAGGACCCCCGTTTCGACCGTAGGAGGTCCGTTTCCTCCGTTTTGCGATATGCCAGACCCCTCCCGATCAACAGGACCCCGTTCAGGCCTCGTTTCCATCGCCTGTTCCGTCCAAGCCCTCCCGATGAACACGACCACGCATTCCATTCCGACCTAGCCGGTTGGCTCCCACGCGTTCCGTTGCCTCCCGATGAACACGATGCATTCCGTTGCCTCCCCATGAACACGACACATTCCGTTGCCTCCCCATGAACACGACGACGATGCTGCCTCCCCATGAACACGACGATGGCGCTGTTTCTCCGTTCCAACCCAGGCATGTACACGAGCCTTGGCCGTACGTATGCGCGAGTAGGCGTTCGAGACCCTGCCCGTATGTACGTACGTGGCCGTATTTTCTTTCTTGCACCCTGGCCGCTGTACATACGTGTACATGCTATGTGCGCGACACTACTACGACACGTGCGCGCCTCTACATCGACCAGTATATATGTACGTACACGTTCGCGACCAGAATGACAACGCTACGTACGCTTCGACCAGGTGGGTCCCGACTGTCAGGCACTTCCTTGCGTG